>NC_072734.1:56217658-56517658 GCF_026930045.1 Uloborus diversus | reverse complement strand
AATAAATAGCACTAGTAGCCCTGATAAGTTCCAGTATACAGCTTGATTTAGAAGAAAAATTCAATGAAAGCCTACCTAGGACCTGATCTTTAAACGCGTTTTACTCAAAACTTCAAAATGTCCACTTGCATCCCTTTGCTTCTCACTGCCTCATATGACCCCAGCAGCCTCAATGGATTCAGGGGAAGAAGAACTGTTGATATATGAGCCGCTCAGAAGCCAATGCGGTTAAGTCCAAAACACAAAAATTGAGAAAATTAATGCTTTTTGATACATTAGTTTTTAAAATTCGTGGTTTAATAATTTAATTAGAAAAGTGTATAAAATCTTTTTTCGAAATGTAAACTCTGCAAAAAAACAAGATATGTACAGGATGTGTAAATAAAAACGTAAGTATTTATTGAAATAATGACAGCATCTTAAAAATTTTAGGACTTATACCTTTTGGCAGATGAAAAATATAAGAAATCTTTGTAAAAATAATAAAATAACATTTATTGTCATAAGTTTTATGTTTATTCATCATAACAAAAACCATCTTCTTACAAGTTATTTAAATGTAAATCTGATCTCTATGTGTTGTCCTTAATGTCCTGTAAAAGTAGTGTTTAATTGGAGGTATATACTTTACTGAACATATGATGTCTTTTTTTGTTTCTCTTGAAATTGTTCTGAATATAGGTTGAGTTATATTTTTTAAATTTACTGGTCTACTTTTTTTTATTTATTTAAAATCAATTACATGAAAGGTATCATCCTCGTCAAAATTATGTTTGAACTTAATGCTGCTTGGGTTCCAATTTTATGCATCTCATATTAAGCCAATTGACTGTTAATCCACTTGTTGATTTTTTTTTCTGTTGGTAACAGCTTCTTCCAATGGTCTTGTGAAAAGAAATTCTCATGGATTCTTTTCGACAACTCTGAAAGGGTTCTTCCTTTTACTATTTTTTATTATATGATACCTGTCACTAGGGTTATAAATATACAGATTTTTTTTTGCATAAGCTTCTATGACTGCAGAAACAGCATCATTGGGCAAATAACTGTGCCCACTTAATAAAAATTTAAGCTCAATTGATTCAGCCTTTATGTCTTCACTCTGAACCAATTTCATTAAACTTAACACAGCTTTTATATTTCGATTCTGTCCTGAACATGAATCTGAATACATTATAATTTTTTGAAAATCCTTTGCGTACAATTTAATGTGTTTAGATAAACACGATGACACTTCTTATGAACCCCGCGATGCTTGGGTTATAGGCCAAACATACATGTAGCCCTCGTTAGTCTTTAAATCATGGCAACCAAGATTGTATACAAATAAGTTTCTCTTGTAATAAGCCACTGATGTGGATAGTTTCGGAAATGGTAATGCTTTTTCAAAATCAAAACTGAACATGCATATTTCGTCTGAAGCTCTTAGTCGATCATTAGCCATACTATTACGGGCAATTTCTGCATCTCGCAAGTGTTCGTCATGTTCAACTTCAGCTGCATTTTTTTCTTCATTTATTGTAGATTGCTTTTTTATTACCAAATAATCGGATGTTGCACAAGTATCTTTTGAAGGTTGCTTAAAATGTAAGTTAAATTTTGTCGAAAATATATGGTAATAAAACTTTTCCTTTACTGGTACAATTTGCTCTTCATTACATTGTTCGACATACAGGTTATACATTTTTGCAATAGAAAAATCTGAATTCAAGTATCTGCCACTGGGATTATGACTTCTTGTATAATGAATTTCTTGTTTTTCAGTGTTGCCAACAAATATCGAAAGAAGAAGAATAATTTAATTTTTATTTCAAAGTTTATGTAAAAAAATATTAATAAAAGGTGGACTTATTCACAATGGCTTCTGAAATTATTATACAACATGTTCAGAAGCTATTAAAAAAAGGGCTGTCTAACCTAGAAAAAAATATCCAACGAGTAAATCCTTTAATAACTAAGAAGATTATTATTTATTTTATCAAAATTTCCAAAAATCAGAAAATATCCAAAAATGGACTTAACCGCATTGGCTTCTGAGCGGCTCATATACCTTAAATACATGTTGTATGATTTTAGATTTGTGGCAGAATGTTGTGATCAGTTGGGGATTTGGCTATCAAGAGTCCTGGAAGACTTCCTCTCACATGATAGCTACCGAAGAATTTTGCCATCTGATGACAGCTGTCTTCGCAACATCACCTAAAGCTTGGAGCGTATTTGTCTCGTTTTTCAACAGCTTCATCATTAGCGGATTTGTCAGCTAACTGTTATTATGAAATTTGGACAGAAATCTTCTTGTTTGACCGTCGTTTCAATTTTCTAACTGACGTTGCTGTCCATATGGTTTATACAGTCGTCTATTTTTGCCTAACAGTTTTGTAGAAGGTATCCTCAGTAACAACAAATTCAAATTGAATTAAATCAATGTCGTTATCAATTTCCTTAAACAGTATGTATAGTTAAGGTGAAAAAACAACGTATATAAAGCACAAATATTGGAGAAAATGCAGCATATAGCTATTTCAAGGCTACAATGGAGCCTCTTCATCAGTGCAAAAAGCTCACCAACACAACCAGAAGTTGCGAGAGAACTCATTTTTGAGAAAATGCAGCATATAGCCTTGAAATAGCTATATGCTGCATTTTCTCCAATATTTGTGCTTTATTTACGTTGTTTTTTCACCTTAATCATATTGTAGCACAAAGCTTATATGATAATTTTTCAGTATGTATAGTGCTGACTTTCTGCAAGTTTTATCAATTCATACTGCATATACGTAATTTTGCAAATCTTCGTCCGATTTCTTGGTAAAGGACTGTCCATATAAATAATGTCACACTTTTTTTCAACATTTTAAATCCTCTACCCCTCCTTTCCTTTGTCACAAATTTCGTTTTACAAACTACTTTTCATAAACATATTCGTATTAAAAAATGCTTGAAGTCACACTTCTTACTCTTTCCTTCCCCCTGGTAACAAAGTCGCAATTTCACCCCCCCCCCCAACACGCAACCTTTAAACATGATTTGTGTTGTAGTAATCCACAAGTACTTTATTGTCCATCAGGATTGTCGAATTCATTGAAGAAAGAGGAAGTGCGCGATCCTTTCGAGTCAGATTGAAATTTGTGAGTAGCAAGTGTTCCATTTTTTGCCACGAAAGTGCGTATTTGAAATTCTGTAACTTTTGATTGGTTGAATAAAATATAACAAAATATCATATCAAATTGAAGGAAATTTAAAGTTCTACAACTTTGTCATTGACAATTTTCATGAATACTGATCCTACGAGGCACTAGGAGCAAATGCTTGACAAAAAGAGAGAATTTTTCCGAAAATCATCGATTTTTCATAACATATACCCGGAAAATTATTGGAAATTTAACAAATATGTGTAGAAAGTTTCATAGTAAGTTTATTTAGCTAGAATTTTTATTTTAAACACATTTTTCCACCGTTTCCGACATTTTCTTGAAAACCAAAAATTTTCTTCCCCCCCTCCCTCCCACCTTTAGCTCACCCCACAGGGTCGGGGACTTTTAGTATGTTTACTTACTAACTACCCGTAACAATATTCTGAAGTCAAAAATTATCGCATATTCCATGCACGCTACAATGTGTTCATTGACTGGACTAAGAGGGTAACAAAAAAGCGCATGGCCGAAAGACTAGATATCTCATAAAAACACTTTTAGTTTTTAGGAAAAATATATATTTTCTGCTGCAAAAAAAAAAAAGTTACAAATAACTTTTTTTGTTTTGTTTAAACAAATTATTTAGGAATCATCTTGAAACTCTCTGAACAAGAATGTGTTTATGAAAAACAGCGTGTCATGAAACAAGGGGGGGGGGGGTTAAGGTGAAGTATGACACTTTGTGACAAGGAGGGGGGAGGTCAACAATTTTTAAAAAAGTGCGACATCATTTATGGACAGCCCCCACCAAACCATAACAATTCCTAGCAGAAATTGGTTAGGATCAAAGAAAAAGTATAAGAAAAACAAAAACAAAATAATCTTACAATACAGCATTGCATAAAAACAACCTCACAACGTAAGTAACCATTTAGAGGGTATGCTTCAAATGCAGGAAAACAACTTAAGAAACAGCGCAGATTACAATCAGACAAATCAATTTTCAAAAAACAATTAAACTGTTGAGCAAAAGAAATAAATTTCTTCCCTTGAAATCAGCAGAAATCATAGGAAAATGTTCCAAAACCAGGGAAACTTATAAGCAATATTGCAAAGCTATGATTAGCAAGTAAAACATGGCAATTTCTTTTTTCGAATCTATGTGCAAGAATTACAAAATGAGCAGATAAGTTTCGATGGTTATTAAGAATATAAATACAATCAGTTATGGCGATACAGCTAGCATTGACGATGACACTTTCGCCAAGATATTCTCGAATATTTGATAAGTATATTACAAGTGATTGTTAAAGAAAAAGGTTGAGGGTCTGTTGGCATAAATTTGTGGTTCGTCAAAAGAGGAATAAAACATTTTATGACTATGTGTAAGCCCTACTGAGAAAAAATAGTTTAAAACAGACCCAAATATTCCACCGGGAATGCTAAAAGACAAAGATTCTAAAACATTAACACAAATACCCGTTTCAAAAGACCCCCCCCCCCCCTTCGACACAAAAAAACACACTATCCTAGATCTAGGGACACATCTTAGGCAACCTGTTAAAGATAAAAACAATTTGGTCTAAAGGGAAAGGAAAGCAAAAATGCCATGCGTTATATGTAATAATTTGGTTTCTTCTCTTAACCATGGTTAGAAGTGGTTGAAGAAAATAACATACGTGATGTCTCTTTGAAATGCCTGCTAATTAACCTCGACAGCTATACTAGCTGAAGCCCTGAATCGCAGAGTAGAAAATTGTGAATTAACAGGAAGTTAATAAAAAACCGCAATCAAGAAGCAAAACACTCTACTTCACCATAGCAGACATAGGAAGAAATTACCGTTTAGCCCCAAGATGGCGGACGTGTCGCTACTTACTCTACGATTCAGGATTTAATACTAACTGGAAAAAAAAAATCCGACTTTTTCGCAACCACCACATAATCTAATGCAACGACTCAATTTGCAGTCATAATTACAGCTTCAGATGTAACAAAATTTCACGTCTAGCTACGAGACAAATATAATTAAATCCAAAAAATAAACTAAATTCGTTTTTCCGGAGAAAGAACGACCTCGAAATGAAACGAAGAGAAGCGGTGCTATTTTACAACGTGAAAGAACAGGCGATAACAACTCGTGAAAACATGAAGAGCACATTTCCGGAACAATAGGCCGCGAGGATCACGCTACCATGGCAACAGTGGGATTTTGGAGGAAGCTTCTTTGGTTTTCCAGTGTTTCCTTCCACAGTTAAAAGTCAGACCGCAAATGTGCGAAGAAAAGAAAGTGGGGGGGGGGGGTGCTTCTTTCCGCACAAACACGGTTGAAGTGTTAGAAAAACAAGCTCATGCCAAAGAGTCGCCGTGATTCGCATAAGATTTTACTCCACCATTTTCTTTTAATTTAACTTGGAAAGAGAATATCGGTCTAACGCTGCAACTCAATGTTTAAAGATTGCTGGTATGTAATACCCCCCCCATCCCCCCAAAAAACGAAAACGTAAAGGAGAAACTACATATTTTCAGGTCGAGCATTATTTCACTCCATAGTAGAGTTTTGCATTCAACACTTTTCAGGGATGCTAGTTTTTACAGATGAGCATTAATCAAACAGAGAGTCACATCGAAATGAGTGAAACATGTGGATCAAATTTTTACTCCCCCCCCCCTTCCTTATTCAGATAGACTCATCTTAACTGGTCATTTGCCAATTCTAATAACCGGGGGCGGACAGTAGTCCTGAGGTCTTTAGAACTCCATTTCATAAATAACTAGTCTGAATTTTGTATAACAAGCAAAAAACCCCGCGATTGAAAATTCGTTACATGTTAAGTAACTTCTATCAAGTTGAAGCAAACACTTATATTTATTCTGAAAAATTCCTAAACATCACATTTAATGTTGAATTACAATACAAACTAATCAGCAAAAAAAAAAAAAAAAAAAAATATTGACGTTGTAAAACTAAAATGGTTTTCAAAAACGTTCAGCCATTTAAACAAACTTTCAATACGATGTTATGCAAAGGAACCAAACCATTACATTGTCTTTCCCCCAGAAAGTAAGACACAATTAAAAAAAGAAAAAAGTTTTAAACAACAAAAACAAGTCCAAAGCGACTGTAATTTCATCGTGATAAATATCCACACAAAGTGAGCTCAGAAAGCGACAAAAAGCACCAAAAATATCATTTTCAAAAAGCCGTGAGGCATAGAAGACAAAACGCTGTGAAGCCATTAATAAAAGTTATAAGACAAAAAAGGTCAGCAAAATTAAAAATTCGAGTGGCTCATCGGATGGCGAAATGACTTCAGTGGCCTACCGGGACTCATTTGGACGTTATTTAGGGCGACTTTTTGGTGGCTGTGATTCATATTCTGATAAACAAACGACAGCGATAAGACTGGAGTTTGCAGAAAATTGAAATCGCGGTTAAGAAAATTTGGAAATTCTTCGAAGATGATCCCCCAGAGAACAATCAAAACTCATGAAGATAAGTTCTTTCGAAGGAAGTGTTTTTAAGGAAATGATCGTTCTTCTGTTTACACATAGAGTTTGATGCAAAGAGTTATCAGTTTGGTCATTATTTCAGTTGGAGATGATGAAGTATTAAGGATGTAAAACTGAGTCTGGCGTGACCAATCGCTTTCTTGATGGTAGAAAGAATAGACATTAATTTCAAGTAATAGCACCAGAGCTGTGCTCGTCAAACTTGTAAAGCCACTGAGCAAACGTATAAATCCCACCATCAATTATTTTTTTTAAAAAGGTCGCTTCCCCCCCCCCCCCATTCAGAAAACACGAGTGGGTTTTTATAGTAGTACAGATGTCGCCCATTGTAGATATCCATATTTTGAAATACGTACTTTAAAACTCATTCGCGATGAATTCTCTATGGGTTCTTGTCTGCGCTACTATAGTTACCCATCGCAATAATTAGCGAAACATTATTTAAAACTAAAACGCACACACATTCACAATCCAACCTAATAACCATTATAGATTAGCTTGCGATCGACGGTTGAAGATATCGGCATAATGCGAGCAACAAATACATCTACGTTTCAAATTAATAGTTATTTAACTTTTCTTCAATTCGCTATTAGCAACTCTTATCTAAGAGTATAACAAATAACTAATGGTATAGGAAAATAGCTAAGAACCTGGATATGGAAATGGTAGGAAACAAACCGGAAATTTATGGAAAAAAAATGGTTTTTTCCGGGTAGTTTCCGCAGAGTTTTTTTTTTTTTTTTTTTTCTTTTTTACTCAGGATAAATTGAAAACTTTGAAATTAATGGCACAAAATTATGTAATTAGAAATTTATACTTATACATATACACCTTCTTTTAACTTAAAGTATTTCTTTTTCATCCAGTATCCCCCCATGAAAACATTAACTTTATTAATTCAAGTTCTAAAATAAATTAATTTCCCTGAACACCAATGCAGTAGTAGTTACTTTTCTCTTCGACACTGTATATGTATACAAAGAACAGAATGAATGAGTAAAATAATACAAATAAAAGCATTAAAAGGAGAAAAAGGGAATTAACTTTTTTATATTATTTTATTTGTTTTGTCATAGACGTTGTCTTACTTTTAGTGATTTTTTATTAAAGTTTTTCGACTGCTTTTAACAAAAAACACAACTTTCGGTTTAAAATCTCACAATTTGTATTTACCAAAAAAATATGAATTAACAATTTACAAAAATCATCTTTTACTTAAAATGGTTGGATAAAATAAATAACTGGCTGACTGATGTTTAGTTTTGACTAATTTAGATAATTTTTGTTGTTCTAAACAAAAAAAAAAAAAATTTCAGGCATTTTTTAACGGTAAAAGTTTTGTGTAAATTTATTATTAAAAGGAAAAAAAAAAACATGGACAGCATGAGTCTTTTATGGCTTCATTGTTTTTTGTGTTTTCTAAGAAAGTACAACCATTAAATACATTTTAATTCGCAAAAAAAAAAGTCCCCCTCCCCCCCCCTTGAAAAAAAGGCTTTTTTTTCCGCCGCCTCTAAATTTCAAGAGAATTTTACACCACTACTAAAAACTATTGGAAATATATCGAAGAGTGATCGTCAAATTATGACGTTTACTTCAATTGGCATTGAAGTTAACATGGATTTGTGATAAAAACGAGCTAAGGGCTTCATTCGCATAACAATTTCAATAATTCACAAAAGCTACAGAAACACTAAAAAATTGTAGCACAAAATTTCACTTTCGTTTAGTTTCTCTCAATCGAACAGTAGTCGTGTCAACTTTCGTGCAACAAAACATCCGGATCGTGTTTTGCACGTCGAGCCGGCCATTACTTGCGCGTTCATTTTGTGCCTCTCATAAACCCCCTTCAGCAGAGAATCCGGGATCGTAAATTAATGCCGACCGAAAATATGATTTCATTTTCTGCTCGTAAACACCCCCCGGCCGATCTCTCATTATTTGCGGCCCGCCGTAATTCCCGAGAAATATGCAAATTGTTTCGCGCGCGCGCGCGGACCCCTAATGGCTTTTCGAATGAAGTATTTCCTGCGGTGACAGTTATCGCTTTTCTGCCCTCCGCGGAGCGCGTAGACGAAAATTCCACATCGGAATTTATTAGTGTTTTCGCTGAGATTTCAATGAATGCCTGCAATTTCGGTACATATTTTGGCAACAGTTCGTTTCTTTGTCGAGGAAGTGTGTGTTCTTCTGGCGACGATCGTCTGCGGAATTTGCAGATTGTCTTCGGAATCGCCACAACTGTTCCGGCACACGAATTCTTTCACTCGAAAATAGTATTTTATTCGGATTTCGACAGGCTCGAGAATTTGAAAACTATTTTGCAGCAAACAAAAATACGACGCTTAAACCAGTTAATAATTTTTTCTCGCTTCATTGTGCTATGGCAGGCGTTCTATATTGACGTCGGAACTAATGGCAACACAATATTGCGCAAAATAATTAAATCAACAAATGGCATTGGAAAACAAATGGAGTACGCACATAGTGCACTATGAAGTAAAACGGCCAGAGTATTTAGTTTATACTTAATTTTAATTTCGTACATTGGAACACCGCTTATCCTTGGGGATCAGTGCGTGTAAAAAAAAAAAAAAAAAAAAGAAGAAGAAGAATTTTCCAACATTCAAATAAAAGTACAAAGGAAAAGATGGTGCTTAAAAAAGTATGTTATACGCATAAAGCAGCCCAAAGCAGTACAACGAGGAAATTTCACCCGTTACGTTATCATTAGAACAATAAATGTGATCATGTATGAAGGAAACTTATCTTACGGCAAACTCAAGAAGACGTTTAATGCACGTATAGAAGCCATTCTTTAATTATAGCATTAGTTCCTTCAGCGTGTACAAAAATTGTGAATGCTGATAAAGTATTTTATTTAATATCTTTTTTCTAAGGAACATTTAAATCGAATCCTTTCCTACTTACTGAATAATTTAAATTAAAAAAAAAAGGTTCAGATTAACAGGATTGTTGTAAAGCAGGGTTCAGAGCGGTTGGATTCCACTGTAGCATATAATATCATAACTCCACACAACTGCAATAAAATGTAATGCACGAAGTCAAAAAGTCTTTAAAAAGAGTCTAACCTAACAACTCAAACTACATTTTATAACTTAAAAATAAAGGCACTATTTAAAAAAATATATTTTAAGAAATGTATCTCGTCTAGTACAGAATAGACCTTTGGGTTTCTTGAGTTACTAAACGAAAAATCAATTTATTAAGAGAAAAAAGTGCGGGCGGAACTAATAGCAGGAGGCAATAGCTGACGCTCCGGCAATAATGTTTCTTTACACGAATAGTATGTTCGCCAGAAAACAAACTTTACAGCGAGAAGTGTCTGGGAGGTTAATTTGCACGCCCAAACAAGGGTCCTTGTCGTTTTCTCGGTGTTGTCGTTTTCTCGGCTCCCTTCTTTTCGTCGACATGAAATTTCCTCCCCCCTTGTTTTTCCCTTTCAATCTTACATGAAAGATGTTTGGGGATTTCATGTTGGCGAAACGATAGGAATTAGGGGAAAATAGCGAAATAAAATTTTGCGTCGCGGTAAAAAGGCTTAAAATATTTTCTCTTATTGTAAGTCATGTGTGTCTTTTACTTATTTGACTTTTTCTTCTTTCTTTTAACGGCTGAAAATATCACATTTACAGAGACATAAATAAATATTACGAAAGATTCAACTACATGCACCTCAATCGCCTTTTTTCGTATTACGACAGCACTGATAAGAAATCGGTGGCTGGGTTGCCAGATTTTGAAACGGGAAAATACTAAACTTCCTTCGAAAAAAATGCTACAAAATACTACATTTAAAAATGCTGCACTATCTAGTGAAACTAAATAGAATTAAATATATCAGTTCTCTGGAAAGTTATTAACGACTCCTTTTCGTATTTACAATATATACGACTGTTAAATTCTCAAATGTGTATACAGTGAAATCCTGTTACAACGAACTTTAAGGGACCGCAAATTTTGTTCGTTGTAACGGGAATTTCGTTGTAATGGAATTCAAATGTGGCAGTTATCTAGGGACTAAAAATGTAGTTCGTTGAAACGGAAATTTCGTTGTATTGGTATTCGTCGTAAAGAAATTGCACTGTATAAATACCTTTCAACGGAATTTCACTGTATAAATACCTTTCTAATAACAAACATATTTAATTATTCATTTCATTTTCGAAAAAATAGCGTCGGCGAAAATGGAGAGTAATCCTTTACAGTTTTTCCTACTTTGGAGAATTTATCAGTGGGCGGGGAAGGGGATTGTAGTGTCGGCGAAACGGGGAACAAACCATTTTCTGGCTTAAATAATTCTTTTTCAACAAAAGGCCATTTCCTGGACTTACATAATAGTGATTATGCTAAAAATGGAAGGGGGGAAAAGAGACAAATTGTTCCAATCAAGAAATTATAAATTATTAAAAGGGTTGGAATAAATATTTCGAAATAAGATTATTGACAAAAGCTAACTTTTTTTCGATCAGGAGAACAAAATTGTCAAGATCTCGAAAAAATAAATTAGAATTCACAGCGCATTTTTTTTTTCTCCTTATGTCTTACTAGCTTTTACCCGTGGCTTCGCTCACGTTGATGTTTTATTTTTCAATCGATTCAAGTTAATGGTCAACACAGGCAGAGGTCAAATAGTTACCAAAAAATGGTTTGTCCCCAGTTTCGCCGACATTTGAAATTGCCTCCCACCTTTAATATATCAAAAGGTATGGGTATGATTAAAACTGAAAATCGGGGGGGGGGGGAGGGTGTAAATGAAATGACGGTGAAGCTGGGAAGACACCCAAAAAATCACACAACATATTCCCAAAATTTCTAATTCGAGTGTGGTCAACAATTCTTAAATAAAGTCAAACATTTCTTTTATAATCCCGATCCCCGTCAAACGATGTCCAGCGCTACACCGGCAACCTAAATTATTGTATAGCTTCTTACCGGAGAAATCGTCCCTAAATAGGGTCGTCAGTCACTACAAATCCTGATTCTAATAATGTCCTTTAGAGTGAGAACATCAAATCTTTAAAATCACCATCAGAAGGAAATCAACTGTTTCTAAATAACGTAAACGGTCCTAAGTAAAATACCAAAAAAAAAAAGAAAGAAGTTCAGAGTAAAAATACCATTAAAATCAGAATAAGCACAATAGGTTTTTTTTTAAGTTCCCATTTAAATGAGGACAATAGTACAAAAAACTTTTTATTTCAGAAAGAGAAATATTCCCTAAAATCTGCATTAGAATGGCGATATCAGCGTTTTCAAAAAACATCTCCCTCTGAAGATCTCCGTCATGATTTATTCCAAAAATCATCATGAGTATAGATCTGATAGTATAAAAAACAAATTTAAAAAAAAGATTGAAAAAAAAAAAAGAACAATACTCTCCATTGTCGTCATTAAAGTAGGAACAATAATTTCGCAAAATCCTAATTAGCATCATTTATCATTAACGTCTTTTTGTCGCAAATCACTTCAAGGGGTTATTGTTAATTGTAAAAATACCAAACAAAACCCGGCACATTGTTTTCATGCTTATACCTCAGTACGTGCTAGAGCAAATTGTTATGAAATTCATATTGAACTTAAAATAAAAGTTTTAGATATTTTAAGCAAACTTTGAATCTTGGACTTGCATTCACTTTTTTTTTTTAATATATTTGAGACAAACCTAACATGGCAGTGTCGCAATGCTGCGATAAGGATTTTCGTTTATCAATTCTGCCATTAGTTAGCTTTGCCTCAATTGCAGTGCATAATAACATCCGGCTTCATGAATAAATTTGAACATCATGTAAACCAGATCTAACATGCGGATTTACTTTAGTAGAACTTAGAAGCGAAAAACTTTCAGAATCACAGTAGCTTATGCGAGTCATAACTGTTATTATTTAGACAAAAATTACTTCTTTGTTTCAAACTCTCACAAAAAAAAAGAAAAGAAAAGAAAAGCTGGAGTGACATTTATGATCAGGATCGACTTAAAAATAAAGCACCAAAACAGCAAGACAAAGCATCAAACAAAATAAAATTCAAAACAACAAACAGCAGAAGTCTTCAAAATGTCAATTTCTTTTACGTTTTAAAATATCGCGTTTCCAAAAGCCCCAAGTTTTAAATTTAAAGAAAAACTTTTGTTTTGCATCTCACACAGAAACGTCAGAGAATTTTAACGTTTAAAAGCTTATCGATACGTACGATTCCACAACAAATACGAAACATAACAACTCTTCTTCTCCGAGGAATATGAGAAAGAAACAGAAGCATTTTCAGAAAAGCTTCAAATGTTTTCCAACCATCCAGTTACGGTATTTGCGCCACCAATCCCATGGAAATTGGCAGGCGGGGTAAAATAAGTCTTATACTTGCTGCTCGATGATGTTGACGAATTTTTAGCAGAGGACTCGTCTAGAGAAAAATATATAGTTCAGAATATTCTTCTGAAAAGACAAGATGGAGTCTTGTCTATTTTTTTTCCCCCAGCAGAGTTCCTCGCAAAAACTTTGTACAACTTTTATTTCGGAGACAAAGAAATTTAAACTCAAATCTGAACATAAACCATTCTTAATTTGACAAATTTTTCATATTTGAAAAGCAGAAAATGCGTCCATTTTTTCCCTGTTTAGAAAAAATAGTACATGAAAAGGACAACTGAACTGAAAATAACCAACTGAAAATATTTTAAAAAACTAAACGTTAGATATTTACGTTTTGGCAGCAAATATTGTCTAAGTTATTTTATTGATAAACTCCCATGTCAGCAAAGTTTCTAGTCCCATAGTTGTTCTTAAGATTAATATGATTAAAATTTGCGAAAAATTTTCTACACATAAACTGTTGTCATAAGTAATAAAAAGTTAATTTTGGCACTGATAATGAATCCCTACCGATTTTCAACTGCAAATTTATTTCAGTAAATAGTACTACAAATTTCAAATTGTTTATACTAGCAGCATTTAAGATTATTTACTTGGTGTAATTGAACACTGTACGCCCAATAACTAGAGTAGTTACATTTTTCGAAAACAAATATCAAAAATTTGCTCAAAATTCACTAATAGGTATACGGATAATTTATATTAATTGCTATCAATATTACTTCAAAACAATCAAGAAGCTTTTTATTGTTTTTGGTAATTTGCGGTTGGTGTAAGGTACACGTTCAGTTGCTAATATTTTACAGTACGTACCACATACGTGATTTTTTTACGTAATAATAAAATTTGAAAATATTAAATCACATATTCGAAAAAGTTTGGTTTTATTAGAATCATAGTTATCTAAAATTATTATATGAATCAGAAAGTTTAGAGCATTAAAATGATTTCTAACACGTTTTAAATCATTTTAAGATTTTACTTGTTTAACAACATTGCTTATTTAATTTTCAAACTAGTGTTCAACATGTGCGATTTTCTCCAAACATTAGAACTTACGTAAAATGTTTATCCAGACGAGTCAAAAATATTTGACACATGTGAGATAAAAGCAAAATCATTCTCACTTTAAAAAGTAAATGAACAAAATCGTTCTTATTTTAAAATGAATTGAAACAAAATTCTCCTCAATATAATGCAAGGAAATAATATTTACCCCACTTTAAATATGTATAGAAAAAAAAGCTTTACTATAAAATGCATAGAAGCAAAATTTTCCTCTCTTTAAAAATGTTTGGAAACACATTTTTTCTAGCTTTAAAAAATTTCAGAAAAATGTATAAAAACAAAATACACTCTTAATCTTAAAAAAACAAAGTTTTCAATTTTAAACACTAAAATCTTTCCCACTTGCATGCATTGAAAATCTCCACTTAAAATATGCAGAATATAAATATTTCGCATTTTAAAGTGTGTAGAAACAAAATCCATTCACAAATTCGCAGACATATATATATTTTTTAAATTTTAAACGCTTAAAAATTAAATCCTTTTGATTTAAAATTTATAGAAAATATTCACTACAAATGTAGAGAATATAAATAAATATTGCGCATTTTTAAATGTATAAAACAAAAATCACTTTTAAATTCACAGAAACAATTTTTTCAATTTTAAAAGTTTAAAAATAAAATCCTTCCCACTTTAAAATGCATAGAAAATCCTCACTGAAAAATATAGAGAACATAAATCTTTCGCATTTAAAAACGTATAGAAACAAAGTCGCACTTTAAAATGCATTAAAATAAAAAGGCTCATTTAAATATTACATCGGCCAGTCACACGTGAAGTTCGGAAAGGAGGGCGGCTCAGACGACAAGCAATGAATTCGAAGGCAGCCGTGCGATTATTTTCAATTCTAGGATCATTTCAGGCGAATCATCATTCAACCCGCACAACAACGTGAGACAAAGGAATTAGAAAAGTTAATTCAGCGGTATCCAAAAATCAGTGTTATTTTTAGAGCTCTGGGTATGATGACCGGCAAAGAACTAGTAAATTAAAAATGAGCAGTTTTACGAAAAAAAGAGTAATTGAAGTTTTCCTATTTTTTTAATCTAAAAGAATCAAAACATTAAAAAAAATCGAAAACCTTTTGGGACGAAACATTTTGATTCAGGAGAACAAAAAAGAAGACAAAATAATAATTTCTGAAAGCAAAAATTATAAAACTAATGAACCGTTTATAACATTTTGTAACTAAAATGAAATAATTTGCGATCTACGTTAATTTAGAAAATGGAATGCTGGTGTATGGTAAAACAATCTCGTTCAGTGGACGAACTCCTAGTTATTTATTAGAAATCTACACCTAACCAAAAATATAACACAATCTATAATAATGTTGGCTCTTAAACAATGTAGGGTAGATCGGTGCACGTTTACGCACCGACCTTTTTTCATAACGAATTATAACTGGAGAGATAACAGTCATGCGAAGAACATGACCTGACGCTTTTTTCGCTCCGAACTGTCTCAATTTTTTTTAGTATTTTCAGGCTATTTAGGTTTGAAAATCGCCATTTATATTTTAAATGAGTTACAAATTCGTATCTTATAGGTTACAATTATGTAGTGCTGTCTTCATGCCCATTCAGCTTTCAGTTTATACTCTATTCAGTCAGTAATAAATTTGCTTTATTTTAACGATGGTAAGACATTATGTTCAAAACACTAACAGAACCAAGTTAGGAGTCAAAATAAATATGCGTAAACGTGCCCCATTTCCGGGGCAAGTTTATGCAACCGACTTGGACTCAAAAAAAAAAAACGATTTTTTTAACGGTTAAAAACACAAACTGAGCAACAACTGAATATACCAATTTTGACTCCATTAACTGCTTTATAAAATCGTCATGTTTAAAGTTTCCTAAGTTAAAACACAAAAATTAGAAAATTCATTGAAAAAAATCTACGTAAACGTACCCCGGTCTACCCTACATTTACTGTAAAAGCTATTCAATATCAGATACTTGAAACTGTTCAAGATATGCGTCACTAAACCACATAAACATTCGCTCATTAATTTCTGAAGTATCAATTGAAAAATCTGACGTGGACACCACAAGTCTTCCCAGTACGACGAATTTCGTCCGGAACTAAACGAGTCTAGTTTCTCGTATAGTAAAATCAATTTTCTAGTACCAACCAAATGACTTCTTTAACACGCTTAGCACAAAAAATAACTAAACAAATGTTTCTTTTTAAGATTTAAAACTAATTTTTGCAAGCAAAACGTGTTCAGTTTCTTAAAACTTCAAAAATGAACAAAAAATTGTTCGAAATCTTTACTAATAATAAAGCTGAAAGTCTCTCTGTCCGGAGGATGTCTGGATGTCTGTAGGATGTCTGTGACGCGCATAGCGATTAGACCGTTCGGTCGATTTTCATGAAATTTGGCACAAAGTTAGTATGTAGCATGGGGGTGTGCACCTCGAAGCGATTTTTCGAAAATTCGATGTGGTTCTTTTTCTATTCCAATTTTAAGAACAAATCTATCATAAGATGGACGAATAAATTACGAAATTATCATAACGTGGAACCGTAACATGGGCGCAAGCCAATTGGCGAGATACGAAATTATCATAACGTGGAACCGTAACGTGGGCACAAGCCAATTGGCGAGAAAATTCACTACACATCATTTGTAAATATACAGGCGAACCAAAAGACCTTTTAATTTGCTATTACGGGCGAAGCCGTGCGGGTACCACTAGTTAATTAATAAAATATGAGAATGAAGAGTGCGTTGAAACATGAGTGAGAAACGTTTCGTGAAAACAATACGCCATTGACTTCGCACAAGGAAGTATTAAATCAATCGAAAGTAGTTTTGTTGTTTTCGTAAATATATAGTTAAAGTTACGAGTTGTCTGAAAATAAAACAACGGTTTTTAACCACAAAGAGATTTTTCTTCCTTCAAAGGAAAAGAAAGTTGGTGAAGTTAGTACAGATTTTATTTTCCTCCTTTACAAAGGGGTATTTTGAAAAGAAAAAACTAAATGACAATGTTCAGTGCTTTCTACTGTAGATAAATAGAAAACTAGATAATGCAATCGAATATAAATGGAAGCATTGAATAGGTTGGAATTCAAAGGCTCAGTGTACATATCATATAGAGGAATGTGGGACAAAGTGAAATAGCGAGAAAAAGGAAAATGGTGAAATATTTACTCTGCTTTTAGCGCCGGTAGCACATATAGTATGTTCCTGTCAAGAAAAAGCTACCTCTGAAAATCAAAATGTAATAATACAAGAATCTTTCAAAAATTGATACTCATCTTGAAATTTGTGGAAAGTCAAAAATTATTTATGTTATTATTAAATAATAAAGTTCATGTTATTAGCATTTGAAATATTAGTTCAGACCTACTAATATTCAGTGCAGTATTCATTTGTTCAATATTAAGCTCATTTGTATTTTAAATGCTTTATTGTGCAGTTAGTCAAATGCATGCAGAGGAAAGTGAAATAGTTCATTTTATTTACTACTTAGTCAATCAATTCTTTATCAAATCACTTACGTACCCATTAATTAAATATTATATTTACTTCACATTCCTTCATTGAATTATTTATTTCCTTATTTATTCAATCATTCACAAGTTTCTTATTCATTCACTATTTTATTAACTTATTTAATTTTTCTCATGCATTAATTAATTAATTTATTTATTCGTTTATTACTCCATTTTGTTTTCATTTATTCATTCATTATTTTGTTTACTCATTCGTTGGATCAAAATATCTTAAATAATAAAATAGAAAATATTTCACTTCAAAAATATTTTTTCGCTTGTCCAACGAAAAAAAAAGTGAAAATTTTCAACTTTTTCTGAGGGAACAAATTTACTGCCAAAAATAAAAAATAATCTTTCAATGCAAGTTTTATTACATAACATATTGTTCTTTCTTTCGTACATTTCAGAACAAATTTCCAATTTTTTTCATTCTGAAAAAAGTGAGTTACTTAATTTTTTCACTTTGCCCCACATTCCTCTACTATTCCAAAAGATATGACATTTCTGAGGGATAGAACCACGAATATAATGAAAATGGAACTGATAGATATCGAAAACAAGGCGTGACAAACAATTGCAAAACAAGCTTTTTACAACAAGCATGAAGTTTATTCACCCGACCTTATGTGACTGAAACATTCTACTCTATACCAATAGTTGCAATGAATTTAAAAAAAAAATACCTGCCAAGAGCATATGTTGCCATCTGCCGTAAAATAAACTCTCGTGGAATTCTCTCTTTATCCACCACTTAGCTTATTTTGAATAATACCTAATTAAATTTTCATGCTCGCCTGACTAAGCGACAGAGAAAACAAACCATTCTGATGCACACCATCAATATTAATTTTCATGTACTCATTTTTCGCCGCGGGAAAAGCCTCCCACGATGAAAGAACCGAATTTAATATTTCCCTTTGACTTTTTTTTTTTCCTTCTGAAAAAAGTTATTATTGTTTAAAGTCGTGAGTGGGAATGAGATTTACCCTCCCCCTCCAAAACGAATTTATTCATGACCGCTTCTCTGTTTAATCCCTTTGAAAATTTCTTTCGCGGGAAGCATTATGTTGATGAAACTCGAGCCGATTATTTTCCCTTCTAAAGCAAATGAATGTATCGGAGGAAGACATTGTCAAATTATTTCACGTGCAAATTTCTTTTAAGTTTCTGAAATGCTAAATGGTTCTTTCAAGAAAGTGGTTTGCATACGATTGACCCTCGCTGCTTTAACATTTTGTGCAGAGCAAAAGTACACAGGAACTCATATAGCGTCTACATGATGAGTGTATTTCATATGGATAAAAGCAATAAATGCGAAAATTAAGTATTACTATTATTCTTGACATAACTGCTCTTGTACGTCGCGAAAAATGAAGAAATCGGTCAACTGGAAAAGGGCTGAAGTTCTCAAAGAATACGAATCGTTTTATATGGATAAATCAGCGAGGGAGAAAAAAAAAACTTAATAGACACGCCTCAATAAAAAATAAATAATTAAATTATAACAGAATATGCATTAATTACATTAATATGTTCCATAACATTTGATAAAAGCAAAGAAAAAATTTCTAAGGTAAATTCAAACAGTTTTATTTATTTTTTTTTTATTTATTTATTTATTTTTCAAGCAATCACGAATTGCTTATTAATCCTTACTTGACCACAGTTGATGTTGCTCTGATTTTTCAGACTGCCATGACGACGAGAGTAAGCTAACTCGTTGTTTAAATATTTATTAACAGGACAAATTTTCGTCACCATGGTTTCAAATGGTTTGCATTCATTCATTGCTTAACTGAAGCAGATTTTAAATTTAAAAAAGAGGGAGGGGTGTAAAATTACGTTTTTTCAGGAAAAACATCAACATAGACGAACTTAAAAAGCAAAATTTCATCTAAACACAAACACTGCCGGATTACAATTCCCATCATTTAAGAATGATAAGAAATATAAGTACAACAGTTTTTCTTTTAAATTCTTCTCATAAAAATCTTGCGATGAGTGCTTAAACTTTGAAAATTGTGTAAACAAAATGTAACTTGCAGAGATAACAATATTAACAAGTATTACAATAGTTACTAAAAGAAAAAAATCAGAAATAATAAAACCATCAATTTTTAATGAAAATTGCACACAATTGTTTCAAAGTAACTCCACCATGAGTGTAAAGATGGTTGGGGGGATCAATATAGGTTGATAGATTTCTCGGCATTGAAGAAAATATTTTCAACTTTGAAACCCAAGCATGAAATTATTGTGCGTTACTAATTTGAAAAGGCTAAATTGTGCAGACAAAGCGAAGTCAACTTTTTAAGTCCGATAATATTCGTAACCAGAACTACTTCCAACGATCGCCGAAATGTTTGCTCTCACCTCGAACTCTGTAAAACAGTCTTTTTTACAATGTAAGGCTTGATGCGGAGAAACGGACGACACGACTCAGGCAGAATTTAAAAATATACAAGGGAACAGAAAATTAACATTTTCCGTTTCTTCTGTTCTGCTTCCGACGGCTTTTTCTACTGGTGCGTGAAAATTGCTCTATACCGATAATGTTAAAATATTATGAATTTTACATAATCATATTTCCTCTACTAGACTCGCGTCATCTTTCTTTCTGGTTTTTTTTTACGAGATAGATTTGATTTTTAACTGTTTAGAGTCATTCTGGTATTCTTTCGGTTCCGTTTGACTGTTTTTATTGTCAAAGCAAATTTTAAAACAATTTTTGTTGCGAATGCGAAAATAATTGCGAATGCAAACATAGAAGGAAAATTACAAAAAAATGTATTTAACGATAGAACTTGTTATAAATGAAAATGCTCATAAAAGCACGTAAAAATTACAGATTTCTTCCACTAGTCCATGGGAAAAGTGTCAATTCGTCAATAATTTCCTTAGACACACCCCGACCCCGATTTTACGTTTTTCCTTGAGCCTTTTTAACGCTAGTCCGACGGAAAATTTAAATCGGGTTTCCACAGTGTTATTTAAAAGGAAATTATTATTTCTAATTTCTCTTAAAAGCTATCTTTTTTTTAAATAAAATAAACAATTTTTTTTTTACTCACATTACAGTCGAATAATTTTTAAAAATAAGCTTGAAAATTCAAGGGGGGAGGTGGGGGGCGTGGAAAGAACATACGCAGTTTTTGCGCTGTTTCTAGTAACATTTGGGGTAATATCTTAAAAGTATAAGGATGTGAAATCCATCTCATGACTAACATTACTCGGGAAAAGTTTTTAGCACAGTGCTGGAAAGGATACATTGCATACCGTACATAGACACATTACATAACCGTACAGTATAACCGTAAGTATCAAACAATTAATACGAAAAACGTAAGAAACTGCAATGCAATTTATGGGAGCTTAGCGGTTTGGACATCGGACACTTATCGGAATCGATTTTCGATATTTTTCTCTAACTGTAATAATGTGCACGGAAACTCATAATGCAAAAGAACTGTACATTTTTTGCTACCTTTCTTTTTTAAGATATCAAGAAAGAGAATATATATATATGTAGTTCCAAAATGTAATTCTGCTCCATAAAGGAACGAAAAAAAAAATCTTCATTTTTACTAGCGAGGGGAAAAGTTGAACTTGTGGATACCTCGAATTAAGCGGAACCTCGTACTATTCAGACTTTAAGCAATAAAAACTCTAGATGAAACTCTGGTGGAGGTTCGTAGCGGCTTTGTAAGTGATCAGAGATAGCCTAAACTGAGTTAGGGAGACTTCAAATTCGAAAAAATTGCCCCAGACCCTTTATTTATACCTAAAAATGATACTTCTTCCGAAGATGACCCCCCCCCCCCCCGACAAAAAAAAAAAAAAACAGGACCTGGATTAGCTTTTGGCTTGATCAGTAACAAACCTTTGCCACTTATATGAGGTACAGTACGGAGAAGGAAAGCTTTAAATAGGCATAATGTAACAAAATTAACTTCGTATTCGAATTGGATGGGGGCAGTCCGCTTTCGACAGAGGAGGGCGGAAACCATCACTCTGATTAGCATTCCAGCGTCAAAGCCAAAATGACCGCCTCGGATGTTAAACGTTCCATCGGACATTCGAGCTCCATTAGGTCAGCCGGCGGAACATCGCGGTCTATTGGGCTGCCACTCCATGCAACGGACAGAGTCCGTCACGTGATTCATGGACCCGTCACGGGGGAAGGTCTGTGTCACGTGCACCTGGAAAGGGAGAGAAACTGTCCGTCTCGTGACAGATACCACTCAAACAGTAACAAGAAAAACCAATCGGTGATACAGCGGAACTAACCCTTCTCTTATTTTTGCAATGGTCTAAAATACATGGACTGGTTAAAATTATAGTGCCAGTGGCATAAGTGAAAAACATCATCATAAATTAACTTAAGCATAGATTTGTGTACCTCTTTATTCCTTTATTAGGTATACCAACTGCGCATGAAAAAAAATACTAATATTTATTGCCCACTAGGACACGGTACACGAAAACTGTCCACAAACCGAAACTGAAGTTCAGCTGAGAATGGCACTTAGTTTTCATGGCGCAGATTGGCTCCGCTGCCAGAATTATCTGAGAGGAGCACTCACTCCTTGACAGTACTTTCTTTCAGTCAACTCATTGTATATTTTAAAATGACAGTGGTGTAAGTCATTTAAAGTTACTTTACACTAGTTTAAAATAACTCTCGATAAAAGTTGATACGTAAAAAAAATCTAGTGTGGACCCTACACTTCTTCCTTTTACGGCTATTAAATAATCGGCTTTTAGATAAATTAAAAGAATGAGTGCGTCTACTCACGTACGAACGTCAGAAACAACTCTTAAAGGATTGGCTTTTTTTAAACATCTTCCTACACGCATAAAAATTTGGCAAACGTAGGGAGTTATACTTTCGAATGTAAAGAAAGATGATGCATTTATTAGCGTCTGGTAGGGGAAGCCGGGGTAAAATGGACCACTTTTCTAAATTTCAAGTGTTTACTCTCAAAATTATGATTTTTTGAGTTTGAAAAAAAGCATGTATATTACCTATACAGTAGGCTTTATGTTACATTTAATAAAAAGCAGATATTGTATAAACTTTTTTTAATATATATTTTTTAATACCAAGCGATAAAGTGGACCATCTTACCCCGTGTCCGGGGTAAAGTGGACCATGGCATGGGGTTAAATGGACCGCTAGTAAAAAAAATAAAAATAACTTAATTTAGTAATTTTTTTCAGCAGTACAAAATATACAGTGTATTATTATTTGTTTAATTATTGCTTTAATTCATACAGATAATATTAACGAATATTAAAATTAGCGAATGATACACCAAATTGTTTTTGTGTAACTGAAAGTCTGCTATTTTCTTGAGGGTCTGGAAGTATCATTACTATGTCTTCAACATTTATAAGTGACTCGTCTACATTCTCAGGGAAAATGAAACCATTTTTGTCCGGTTTCTGTCGCATAAACCTGACGAGAACACAATCATCATCACTTTTGTCTAGTATTAGTCCAACAAAATGAACTACTGTTCTTTTTGTCAGAAATTTTACTAAAATGTATTTGCCAACTTTTAACTCGTTGTCAAAATCGGTATTAAGAGATGAAATAATTTCATCGTCACTAATTTCTGTATCACTATATGTGGACATATTTGCAGAATCACTTGAACTCTCAGATACATTAGTTTTCTTTTTTTTTGTTGGCTTTCCGCTTTCTCATCTTTTTCCGAAACTAGTATTTTTTCTAAGTCTTTCCTTGCTCTAATTAAAGCAGCGTTTTTTTTGTTTCAATTTTTTCTGTTGTTTCTTTTCCGCTTCCTCTTCAATGCTAATTTTTACAGGTGTATCTGTCAAGATTTTTGATGCGCCTTTCTTTCTTTTATTTGTGGTCTTACGCATACTAGCTTTTGGCAAGGGGCGAAATTCAAACGGTGATATTATGTCTTGCTGACGATTTTCACTTACAAATTGTGGGGATGTATGTTGCTGATCAGCTGTGCTTGTGCTCGGTTGATCGATTTCACTTATTAGAGCCATTTCCAGTGCTGGTTGATCAGTCACGTATGCTGCGAGAAATTCAACATCATCAAATACATTTTCATTTAGTGGCCATATGCCTGTCACTTTAAAGCCTGATTGAATGTTTTTGATGGTAAGGGCCTGGGGATATGCTGTGCCAACAATCGATGAAATATCATAAATTGTCATTGGCTTTCCAGGATGACACAACATCCATGACTCACAAGCACTGTTATAGAATTTTTTAAAAGGGCCAAATACAGTTCGATCTAATGGTTGCATTTTGTGGCTTGTATGCGGATGAAGCGTCAGCATATGAATGCCATGTTTTTTGGCGAGATCAAGGACAGGAATGGATATGTGGCTTTCGTGATTGTCTAATAGCAGTAATGTGGGTCTTTCTTTGACACACTTGGCATATTTTATAAAATGCTGCATGTATAAAAAGAAAGTGTCAACGTTCATCCATCCAGATGGGTTTGCAGAACCTCCTGAACCTTCTGGAGCACCATGGAGCATATATTCTTTAAAATTAACTCTCGGAAATACGAGAAAGGGTGGAATCGCATTTCCTAAAGCATTTATTCCAACACAAAGTGTGACCAGTTGGCCTCGTTCTGCAGAAGTTACGGCCCCAATTTGTTTTACTCCTTTTTCCGCTAAAATTTTTGATGGAATATGGCATGTTGTCACCCCAGTTTCATCAATATTATAAATGTCCTGAGACTGAAATTGAAAACGTGAATAGAGGTTTTTCAAATTTTCGAAAAAGACAGCAACATTATGCCGATTGAAACTTGTTGCCCTAGATAAACTAGTGGATTCTGGCTGTCTAAGTGAAATTTTAGGGTGTCTTTTTCGAAAACCATATAACCATTCTACTCCTGCGATAGAATTTTTTTTCCACGACTCAGGAACAATCTTGTCATTAAATAATGCAAATTCATATGCTAATCTTCTTGTCATTGTTAGCGAAAGTCCATGGTAAATTCTTGCAGCATCTATTATGTACTTTTCTAACATATCTTCTTCTTCTTTTGAAAATATAAGCTTATGCGTATAATTCGGAGCAAAACTAATAGTTGACTCATTATTGCTATCTAATTCCTCTGACTTATGATTCTTATACTTTTGTATGTAACGCAAAAGAGTTGTTTTTGAAATTCCTGTCTCTTTGCAGACCGAACGAATGGATTTTTTTTCATCCAGAACACTTTTTACTGCCTGCTTCATATCATCATGTGACACAGTTCCTCTTTTGGTTTTCCTTGGTTTATTTCTTGGCATGGCTAAAATTTAAATAAAAATTAAATTTAAGTATGACTGACATGAATGAACAATGAAAAATAAAATTAATTATAATTTCTACTGTGATAATAAAAATATAAAATATTGTAATATGAAAATAATTTAGTACATTTTTTTTTCTTAAGTTTATTATACTACATTAATCTGCGACTTGTTCTTATGTGACAATTTCAACTTTCTAAAATTATTTTTATCTCAATTTATCTATAAAATCCATGGATACTAACAATCTATTATTATTTGAAATTAACTATTGAATAATCGTTTGTTATACTTGTACATATATATATATATATATTTATTAACGTATAATTCTCCAATTAAAGTAAAAGGATTAAAAATTGACAGAATGTTTACAAAATTTGAAAAAGAATCTCAAATAAAATGTTTGTTTATTTTCCTTTGAATTATGTATTCAGGATTAATTTTAAAATTTGAAAGTATAATGCAAAGTTAGCACTTCAGAAGTGTAGTAACACGAATCATTAATTAAAATTACTCATTAAAAATTAAATAAATTATTGATTCTTAATTCTATATATACTACTATCAAGAAAAACACATAGGATATAGAACTGGGGTAAAATGGACCATGGTCCATTTTACCCCAGTGCCTGGTGGTCCATTTTACCCCATGTGGATTTCTCATGAAAAATGCAAAAAAAAAGTAACAAATTTTATATTAAATTATTTTAATTACATTAAATGTACTAAAATATAATCTTACCTTTTTATTGCACAAAGTAATATCTTCCAAATCACAATTCTTGAATGATGAAAAAAGAAAATGTTTCAATGAAAAAAGTTACTTTTGACTACCACAAATCAATTTTCTGGAACAAAATGGCTAAATTGTCAGTTAAACACACTGTTGTAAGCTTATTTTCAACACTTCAGTGCTGCCATCTATGTATAAAAATGTGAAACATTTAAAAACATAAATAAATTAAGAAATGGGGGGTGGTCCATTTGGCCCCGTGGTCCATTTTACCCCATCCTCCCCTATATCTAAAATTGTATAAAACTATATGTAAAGTGTATAAAGAACAAAAATACAATACAATAATGCCTTGCACTGAGCAAGAAAACACTTTAAATAATTAGACTCATAGTTTGTCGTAAACTATTGCAAAAGAAATGGTTTTATTCAGTTTCATTTTCGAAATATCGAGTTTTAGCATGATTCAATGGATTATCCGCTAAATATCGCGAATAGCGATAAATTGAAATCAGATTCGAAACATCTTAGTTTTCGACCAAAAAGCTGGTGATATACCGACAAAATTATAACATTACTCTAGCCTTCATTAAATAAACGTCGACCTGCTCCCAAAACCATTAAAAAAAAAACTTTTTGGCACATCCGAGAGGAAAATTCTCATTCTACTACTCTCCTTTCACTTCAGGAACGATAAATATTCCAAAACAAAAGACTACCTGAAATTAGTTTTCCAATATATTTTTTTTCCAACACGAAGCAAGCAATCAGATGGCTCATTATTCCTTTGATTCAACGAAATTTAAAAACAATATATGGATTGCCAGAATCACGAACCTTGGTTACGTTTTTCTGCAAGACAACGTTACCGAATCACGTCATCCGTTCAAAAGCACGTTTCGCGTCAAAAGCGTGGTGGCAGGTTTTTCGAACATTCATTTTTTGGAGTTCTGCTTTGCCCTTAAACTATATGGTTCAATAACGATTGATTAGAGATAGAAGATTACGTTTCAATTTGTTATTATACATAGGTTACATAAATAGGAACTGTAAATAATAGAGACAAAAAGTGCGCGACTTAGAGAGAGGCCTGGTAGCAGAAACAACGGGAAGCTGAGTCGTGTATCGCAGATTCTTGAAGGAGTCTGTAGACTACTTTTTAGCGAGGAAAGAAAAAACATAAAAGGAAGCAAATTAAATCTTAAAATTTAGCTAATGAAGACTTAAACCGCATTTTCTGCTTTATAATCCACAGAGTTTGCACTTGCATTAGCATTTTATTTTTAACTATTTCTCGGTACTGATTGAAATTTTAGAATTAACCTAATATCGGCAAAACTTGCAGACTATTTATTGATTTCTACTCTGCCACAGATTGTTAAAAAAAAAAAATTCTGCTACTAGTGATAGAGGTCGGGATTGAACCATCCAGAACTTTTAGTAATTGCAAATCCTATATTTTAATGTACTGCAAAACCGTTCTCATTATACCAATTTATTGAACTGAATACTAAAAAAAATAAAAACTTTATGAACACGAAAAATGCGACTTTCAGATTTCAATGTCAACCATTTTACTTCTTTTGGCGCGACGCTTGCAGAAATTGAACAAAGACTGAAATAATATCATAAATTGGCGACAGCGTCTTTTACAATGTATTTTTGTTCCTCTTTCATACTCCAGATGTCAAAATAATAATAATAATAATAATAATTTATTGGTTTTGAAAGAGTAATTCTCTATATTTACCATACTTTATAATGCACGGAAATGTCAAAGATATCATTAAAAACTGAAAACTCATCAACTTATTACGCATTTAGAAGTGTGTAACTTAACGCACATATACATGAGCATACTACCCATTTCTTTTGAGTCTTTAAAAAACATTAGTTCATTAAGCGTAAGAGGAAATAGTGTAGTCCCAACATCATTATTTATTTGTGAACACAGATATGCAAAGCATAACTTGCCCCTGCTATGTTTTAAAATCCAAACCTGCTTGCAATAATAATAATCAATATTACTTTTCCTGTAATTCATGGCCTTGAATGATATAACCATGTAACTCAAAAGATGCGAACTCCACAGGCGAACAAAAAAACGTCTGAGATACTGTCTTTTTTCGTTTGTTGAGATCTTCCGCCAATTTGCGCATGCGTCAAGTCCGAGCTGATTTTGTCAAAATAGAGAGGGGGAAACCCGGAAATATAAAAGGTGCTAAGTGACTTGTTCAGCAATGGTTCCAAAGTAGCGTCGAAAAAGGCAGTGATAGCAAGTGCTAGAGGAAAGTGCCCATCCTCAACCTATCGCCCTTTTTAAAAATGGAATTTATCCCGAGTGCTATAGTCTTGCTTTCGAGAACGGACAGTACAGGCTTTTCTATCTAATAACAATGTATAAAAAAGATTTCAGGGTTTTTTATTTATTTATTTTTCATTTTTGAGATGCGAAGTTTTTATTCTGGGCTATCGACATAACAAACAAATAGCAGAGCTCGAGGCGGAAAACACATTTGCATTAATTAGTAATCCGATTAAATACATCCCATAGCGGAAATTATGATTAAATCAGTCAGTGCCAATCAGACCACACGGTCGAGAGGTTAAGAAATTGATTGTGAGCAGGAAGGATCACGACACAGCACCGGCAAAGGTGAATTAGACAGGCAACATCAATTAGCCCTCTCTAGAACAATTCAACCAGTTCTAAACCTTCCTTTGGTACGTATACCATCATTATTAAGCGGTTTGTCGTTCACACGTCCAAACTGCCTCCAAATAGTAGAGCCCGATTAAACAACAGTACACTGACTCGGGAATGTGCCGCCAGGGAAAGCGGCAAAGATAAGTTCTCCATTTCGAAGCAAGAAATATTGGAAACTGGATCACTGAATGGTTTTGGATTGCCATACTAAGCCAAGTTTTTCAGATTTATGTTATTTTCAGGCGTTTAATGTGTTTTGATCCGGAAAAATGTCGACTATATTAACTTTCATTCAATTACCTCACTTTTTGAAGCTTTACTTTTAAGCTGTTTTCCCTGCTTAGCTAGCAGCTAAAGCATAAGGTTCTACGGGTTTGGCGGAAAATTGGCGAAACTACAACGACTGAAATGTTTGGCGCCAAATAACGCTAAGCTTGGCGACTTGACGAAGCTAATAGAAAAGTAACTTCACTCGAATATTCCCGTTTATTTAATCCAGAGTGAGGTCCGTTATTTCGAATTTTTGCAGGAAAGGGGGCAAGAGGTGTATACTCAATGCAATTTTTTTTCGTAAAGCAACAAAAAACGCGCTAAACTTTTTTGCAAAAACTGAAAAAACAGTATCACAAAGCCGAAAAGGACCCCCCCCCCCCCCCCCGAAATGACGGACCTGCAAAGAGTAACTCAAATCTCTAGGCAGTTAAGTTTTCAGCCAGTTGGTGAGGTGTTTAGCTCTTCTGTGAAGCCTACGTTCTAGCGTTGTGCGCTACGCTTTTTCTTTGCCTTAAAAGTTTTTATCTTATTTAGAAGTAAATACGTGTTCACCGTTGCGACTGTAGCCCTTTATCAGATTAATCTAGTTTCTGTATGATTTAGCGATTACAAGGACGTGCTTAAAAGGAAAAGCACGCAACGAAGAGGGAGCGTGTTTGAGCTTTTGTTATCGAAGATGGGTAACGCCACAGGAAAATGATTTGTGAAGGCAAGAACTTCATAACAATACCTTGATAAAAAGATGCAGTGAAAAGAAAAGTTAAGGATTTTTTTTCCCAAATAAATTTTTATTTGATTTGGAAAAGTCATTCGGACCGTCGACACTTAAACCTCCTCTTTCTTCGATAATTTTGAAATTACTGTTTTTCAAAAAGGGTGATGGGGACGGGGAGGGGGAGACGTAGGTCAGTTTTAGATTCAGAGCTATAAAAAAATTAAAAATAAAAAAACGGCATGCAACAAACGAAATCTAAGGCACAAGGTCGTCGTAGGTCGTCCTGTCTTTCTATACTTTTTTCCTTTCTTTCTTTTCTTTTTTTTTGAAAGGAAATAAATCACTAAACAAAAGGAAAGATAAAAATATTCAATACACACTTACCGTTATAATCTTTCAAAAGGTTATGCACAGAGGCAGCGTTAACAATATTGATTCAATCGGTTCCACAGATAAACAGCCATTTCAGAAAGTGGTGCCTATAAAAAAAGAAAAGTGTCGGTATCACTACATTAAAAAAAAAATATTAAAAAAAAAAAAAATGCGTAAAAACCAAAAAAAAAAAAAAAAAAAAATTAAAAAGAAAAAATATATAAGCCCAGTAGTTTAGAATGTTATTAAGTACTACAGGGTGGCGACAGGAATTGTGAAAAAAAGTTCCCTGACTTTTCCCTGATTTCCCTGATTAAGTTCACCAAATTTCCCTGATTTACGTTACCAATAATAATGGGTTTTTTTTTCTTTGCTCTACTTGAAATCCATTGTATATTTGTATAAAATGCAGTATTTTAAATGTTTTAAGTTGTGTAAAGTTGTTGAACTAAAGATATATTTTTAAAAGATGCTACTTTTTTAATAAAATGATTAAAAAAAAACATATCAAGTCAATTTTTTTGGAAAAAAACCCTACAAAACAGTATATTAAATTTTTCTACATGGAAAGATCAGAGAAAATTTAAAAAAAAAAAATACTTTACTTCCAGAAACCACTTAGCATAAGAATTTTAAGAAACTATTAAAATTTCCCTCAAAAACATGTGCATTTATGATAGAACTAAAAAGTAATTGAAATTATTTTGAACTAAGTTTCCAAACTGTATAATAATTGTTGCAATAATAACAAGTAATAGTGAAAAAATAGAAGTAATGTAGTTATTCTTATATAACTAATTCACATATTTATGCAAAACAGATGAAACCATTGGACATCCATTCATAGGGAGCTTTTCTCTAATCAAGAATATAGGTTTTAATGAATGAATACAGCATTTTAACAATAAAAAAATAAAGATATTTAAAGTAAGAAAAACAACGTCAAAAAAGCACAAATTGCCGATTACAGCAGACACATGTTTCGGCGTTTCAGGGAACGCCTTTCTCAATGCAAAAAGTAATGAGCTTATGAACGAAAAGACATCAAGACATCCGACAAAAGATATTTACTTAAGCACACAAGTTAACTCTATTTCAAATGATTTTAACAGTATGTAATGAAAAAAAATCTTAGATTGCTTTTGTAACAAACAACTTTGAAATAAAAGAAAAAAAAAAGCAATTAGTTCATTTCAAAATATATAAAAGAAGAATACAACTTGGTTATAAAATTAAAGAATCACTTAAGCCTGAAGAAAAGAAAACCTTTATAATCGGCGGTGACAAAAAATAATATAACGGCAAAAAACAAAGTTTAGTTCAATTTTAGCAATTAAATTAAAAACGCGAAGAAGTAATTACTTTTAAGCTTTTATCAGCATTAATTCAAAAACCAAAGATTTCTTCTTGAAATCGTGATTACAGACGCTAATTACTTCGAGACAATGGAATAAAGGCAAAGGAGCTAAGGCATTATAATGAAGGCTTCCTCTTTGCCTGTATGGTTGTTTATTTTACGTAACATTAAAAGCTTAAAAGGAAATTTCAAGCTAGGTAACATAAACAACCTAACAGACACAGAAGCAATCTTAGGAAGTTCATCCTCTGGTTAATAAGTAAGATTCAATACTTTGACGTTGAGGAAAAAAGATGCACAAATATGCGGCAGTGTATAATCGCACCTCATTAATTTTACTTTTTTTTTTTTTTTTTTTGAACAGATAATTGGCGGAAAGTGAGTAGGGAATTAAAGTACTTAATTTTGTAAAGCAAAAAAAAAAAAATTTTTTTTTTTTCTTCACAAAATCAATTTTCCCTGATTTTTTTTGTAATTTTTTCAAATTTCCCTGATATTTCCCTGACTTTCCCCTGATTAATAAAGTTCCCTGACTTTTCCCTGATCTCCCTGATCTGTCGCCACCCTGTACTACTGAAAAACTACACCACTGAAATAGTTTTATATAATCCATATACACACATAAGACAAATCATAAATTCAAAAGCAAAATAGAAAATCTTTCGATTCCGGGTTGATGGGCAAACAATGAAAGTTGATGACTGTACAGAGTACACATGGATTGATTATCCGTGCTCAAATAATGAATGAAGTGAAACCGCTGTAATCGTAAAATTCCAAAAACAGAGTTTACTAATTACACTAAAATATTTAAGTCGAAATCAACCACCCTCCCTTTCTCGATACATATAAAAAATTAATATTAACGTAGGAACTCTACTTCGATTTTAAAACTCAGCATATTTTAAAGTATTAATACAAATTAAAATATTAATTGCAAAAAAAAAAAAAATAGTGCCGTAATATAAAATGTTTTTCTTGAATAATTTCATGAATAGCTGTAGTTGAAGGGGTAATTAATTTTTAAACCATTTAATTAAATGAAACAAACAAATGAGGAAAGAAAAATTTATTCTTAAGTTTCTGCTTACAAAAATGTTTTTACCAAAAAAAACAAAAATCATACAACAAGCAAAGAAATAGTTAACCAGAAAACCAATCTCTTATTAAAATTTCAAAATAAATAATATTTACAGTTGAGACAGTGAGAAGCAAAGGGATGTAAGTGGACTATTTAAAGTTCCCAGAAAATCGCGTTTAAAGTTCAGACCCTAGGTAACAAGGGAGGGAGGGTATAACCGTTTTTTTTTTGGTTTAAACCGAGTTTATTTGGTTTTTATTACTATTTGTAAGAAAAGCAATTTCATTTTTAGGGAAATCATAAAGATTTTAGGTCTTAATTGTTAAGGAATATCTAATATTCATATTTGTACCTAATTTTTTCGTAATTAATTAAATAATTAAGAGTAAAATCTTGTAATTTCATTTCCTCGTACTTAGAGGTTTTATAATAGAATATTGTTTGAAAACCTTATACTATTTTAACTATTATAAAAAAAAACAATACGTAAATGGGTCTTGGTATAAATAATCAAAGAAATAATTTACTGCGATAGTTCAGACATTATTAATTAAAAATAACAAAGAACAAATTCTTGCAAATTAACTTTCTCATAATCATAGCTATCTACTATGAATAAAAAAGTAAAAGTAAAATTGAAATCACGCATTCTTGAACATAGGGAAAGTATTTTGCACTATCTACAAATGAATCTTAAGTCTGATGTACATTATACAACTGTAAAATTCAAACTATCAATGCATATTTTGTCTAAAATCTTTCAAAAAATTACAAGTCATGTAATTTATTTATCTAATGTATCAGTGACAACAATTATAGAAACAGGACAAGTAGATTTTTAAAAAACCATTATGTTTTCCATTGTAGACATTATTTATCTGTGCTTAATGCATTTAGGAGTACCATTTTTTTTTTATCAAAGAAAAAAAAATCATTTTAATTAAAAGCCTCAGTACAAACTTAAATGAAAATACTCTTTTAACATATTTTAATGAGGAGATATATTTTAATAATGTCATAAAAATTAATGTTTATTGCTTCTTAAACCAGTCTTACATGAGACTTCTTTTGTTACATTGGGATAAAAAAAGTTCTTTGAAAGGTGAAAATTTGGCATTAAATTTTTTTTAAAGATCATAGAGTTACATGAAGGTGTTCTGTTTTTATAATTTTGGGATACAAAAAGTGTGCAGGTATAAGCGCAATTTCATGCCTGCTCTAAGCGTTCTTGGATTTTTTTATTATTTTTTTTCTCTTGTCATTTAAATATTCTAGTGTAAGAAATTTTTACACTAAGCATCGCTTCAATAGTACACAATCTATCTCAATAAATCTTAAGTAATCAGCAAATTAGGTAGTACATGAAGTTTTGGTTGAAATATGCTCTTTGGACTGTTTTGAAATGCAAAAGACTGAAAAATAATGATAATTAAAAATTATTAAATAGCTATTTGGATATTTTTTTCCATGAAATTTTAGAAAACTCAGTTTGTCTACCTTGTATAATTATAATAATTTAATTATGTATCTAATATAAAAGCTGCATCGATTTGGAAAAAGAAAAAAAACTATATAAAAACTATTTAGCAAATTTGTATGACCTTAACAATTATAAATTTCAAAATTTATTAAATCTGTTATTTATCTGTAAAGCTTTCCTAGTTGCTTTGCATCAACTAGATTTCATTCTTTGCAAAAACATTTTTTGGAAAAAAAAAAAAAAACATGTTTTTTTTTTTTAAAATCCACTCGTTTTAAACCACTGTTTAAACCGTGGTTTAAAACAACGTGGTTTAAATCAAACAACACTGCCAGGTAGGCTTTCATTAAAAAAAAATCTAAATCAAGCTGTACGGCAGCATCGACTACTACAATTTCTTGCCCCAAAGCAGAGGAGAGGTTCTCCTATCATTTTTACTGGTTATCTGCAAATTTTTAATTTCGCCACTTATATCCCTTTGCTTCTCACTGCCTCAATTCACATTTCTGTAAGCTACGGAAGTGGAATGGAAAGAACTGCACATCATAAATTAAAGTTAGATCCATTAGATTTAAAAATCCTTTTCGCTCTAAAAAGATACTTGCAATGACAATCTCTAAGAATTTATGCCATATAAATAATACTTTTTGAACGCAAAAACACCAAAAGATTTTTTTAGTGAAAAAGGTGGTTTAACATCATTAAACTATTTGGATTATTCTTCTAAAAGAGGCTATTTTGATCGTTCGCCAACATAAATATTCCATATTTTATTTATGTTGCAAAACAACGATTGAATATCTTTGCACAGTAACATTTCCTTTATATTACTTAAAACTGCGTACAGGTGGCAGCACTAACAAGCTTTTCAAGTTAAATGCCTATTGTTTCCTGATTCGATTCTTCAAAGATGAAAAGCACCCATACAGGTCTCAAAAATGGTTTCTTTTGCAAAAAAAAATTCCATTATTACATCAAAATAAGAGCTTCAAGCATTGGGCATCTTTATCTTTTTGGAGAGAAAAATGCAAGCCATAAATTAATACAAAATATACAACATAACATTAAAACATTACCATTAATTTTTTAATCTGTTTCACATTTAAGGGTCCACTGGAAAAATAACTGAAGTTCACTTTTTGATGAAATCTTTGTTTTAAGTTTTGTTCATTCCTTTTATAGCAAAAATATGAATTTTAACTGGCACAATATTTGTCAAATTAAGTTCATTTTATTGAAATTACTTTTAAAAATTTATTCCCCTTTCAAATGCTTCATTTTAATGAGTAAGTTTAGTTAACTAAAACTTTTGTTTTGTACGAAATCGGTTGCTTGGACGTAGGCCGTTTTTCCAGTGACTCTTTCTCTTTCATATAACTCTTCTCAAAAAGACGAAAACGTGCCATGCAATGTTGGAAAGGAAGGAGAGACCCTAGTTTCAAATAGTACAAAATGAAAAAAACATGAACTGATAAAGGAAAGGGCAGAACCAGTGCGATCTGGACTTTTCAAGCGAGTTTCTAAGATTTTAGTGAAAAAAAAAATCAAACATTTAATTTCAAAAATTCAACTGATGTAAATCATGATTAAAACCAATCGTTTAAATTGTTGATATCATCGCTGTATGATAATAATCAGAAAATTATCATACATATTGATCCAGATAAACGGAGTCTATTCGCCGCATGGAGAATAATTAAAAAAAGTGGTGACTAAGAATATGAGTATAACCTTCACTCGTCACTCTCCTCGACCCCACATGTTCTGTCTACAATTTAAACATGACATAAAACAATCCTAATAAAAATGATAGATCCCGTTTGCAGAATCAACACTTAATTATACAATTAACGTTAATGCTACAAACATGTTTGCCTTTACTTAAATTGAGAAACTTAATACGTCAGTAGTGATTTAAAAGCTCATTTATTGGTTAGTTACTTTTTTTTTTTTTTTTTTGGATTGTAAAAATGAGCCGGCTAGAAAAAAGTGGCGCCTAATAAATGTCCTATTAATTAAATTGTACAATAAACAAACCTCATCCCTATTGTACTGCCGTGAGGTAAAGGACAGTTAATTCAAATTTTTCACTTTTCTACACTGATTTTTGTCACTGATTGTATGTCAGCTCGATTGTACAAGCTTGCTTATTTGGTTTTCGCTGAAAAAAAGGGCAGAAAAAACATCTAATTCCAACATTCCTCTATAGTTAGTATTTCCTCAAATATCTCTAACCAAGAGTCATTTCTGCAGATACTGCTGTTTAAATGTCCACCGCACTATATCCCCTCCTGCTAAACACAATTCTGAAATCCACCATCAATCCAATCCACGTTGTCATGTTGGAGGCGACAACAATCTGTCGAAAAGACACACAAGATCCCGGACACCGTGTCCGGCTGACTCAGATCTCTTTGTCCTCCCACGGAGCATCCTCCCACGCACAGCTGTCCCTCTCCATGGGGGGAGGGTGAATTTTATTAGATTTGATTCACCAGATCCGACGGTCAGCCATAAACAGCTTAGGCACGATCTAATTGTTCCAGCTTTTAGAGCTTTTCACGCCGTTAAAATGAGTTGTGGAAGAACGTGAAAATTCTAAATACGTCGTCGTCAAACTGACTGTCAATGAGGAATTATTTCTTCGAAACGAAACAAATATATGTAATTGACTGCGAAAGAAACATGGGATTTAAAAAACTATAAATTTATATCAAATGTTGAGTTTTGCGAATTCTAAACACCCTTCTTGATTCAATTAACACAAAATTGGTTTGTAGGGGAAAAAAAAGAAAGAAAATTTTTAAGAATGTAATTCTTTTCCATCGTTATCAAACATTCTTTAATTAATTCAGTAATAAAATTTGAACCAATTTAAGGGGCAGTAAAATTTTAAGGGGACTTCGACAACACGGCAAACGAATATTTTTAAAGTTTGCTGTAAATTGCTTATCCTAAATATAAATATTAACCCTTTTCAGCATTTCAAAAACACACACTCCAACCAAACAGGGTGATAGTGGACTCAAGTAAAATTTTCCGAAGACAGTATGAAATTTTCTGAAACTATGAGGAATATCGACTCCGCCCCCTTCCCCCTGTAAAAACTCTTCAAATATGCGTACAAAAATCATTGAAATCACTAATGAAAACATTTTAAAAGTTGAGGGGTCACAGCACCTTCAAGATATTTTTTTTAGTTTTAGTTTAAGTAAAATTGGTTTTTCTTTGAAAAAATAACATGCACACTTACTTCGCAATGAAAAATTTACTTTATTATTTTTCTTTTGAAAGGTCACTTTTTTTAAAAATTGAAACAATTTAGAAAAATTTCAGTTTTTTTAAACCTTGAAGGCTATTTTGTTTTTGAACTTTAAAAAAAAATGTTTTTTGTTAAACGATCACAATAATCATTTCTAAAAATCTGTGCATTCATTTGCTTATCTTCTTATCAGAAAACTTTCTGGGATTAATTATGTAAATTTGTTTATTGTTTTTATTGGTGTAACATGCCCTAAGCATTCGAGTTTTTTGTAAAATGCTTATCCAATGCACAATTTTGTTAAATATTTTATCTTGACTGCAAAAATTATTACTTTAAAGCTGTATCTTTAATAGAAAAAAATCCTTAGGAATTCTAATGACATGAAATCGCAAAAAAAAAAGGATCATTGAGAAAAGGCAATTTAAAGTTTTTCTTTTGCGTATAGGAACACATAGCGAGCATGACCTAAAACCACTCATAACTTTTTAAATATTTGAACTAAAGCAATCAAATTGTTTTCCTGTGTTAGAAATAATATTTAGTTTTGAAACAAGTAATAAAATTTACTTTGATCGCTTGATCATTTTCGAGGAACTGTAACCCTTTCAAGTAATTTTTCAGTTTTAAAATGTATTGTTAGTCCGAAATTTTCGGAAACGGCAACCCAAAATTTTCGGAAATTTCGGATCACAAACACTCTGCCATCAAACAAATTACTTTTTGGGGGAAGGGGGTATTACGTCCCCATATAAGAAGTTATTTTTTTCAAAAGAAACACTTCTCCATTGAATAGTAGTAAACACTAGTTCCGCTGGTCAACTGTATTATAGCTAGGGGTGCAAAGAAGTGTTGGTCAAATAGCCAAATAACTCGCCATTTCAATTAGGTCTAGGCAAAATAGCAAATATTTAGAAACAAATATCAACGTTTCTCAAAATTCTTCGTAAATAAAAATATTTTTGAAAAACATTGTATAAAGTATTCAAAATAAAATATCATTAAATACTTAAAGCATTCAAAACTCCGTTGTAGAATTTTGCAAGAAAAAAAAACAAAAAACACACACACACACACACAAAGTCTACAGTAGGGACAAAGTTAACCTGGTAGCATTGTGAAAACTACACTGATCCTAATCACAGCTTTACAACTCGGCCAAGATAATTTTGCCCCAAACTTCCAAGTATAGTGATGATGTTCCGAAAAATGTATTGTATTTTTTATGTGTATAACAGTGGAAACTAATCCATAAAAAACAAAGTAGTATAATGAATATTTTTCTTTTTTTTTTATTTTTAAATTGGAAAGTAGTGATTTAGCAATACAGTATTTTAATAAAATATGTTTTTATGGATAAAATATTTATATATTTAAGTGACTCTCACAAACATTTATTTGACAAACAGAGAATCTCCCCACTCACAAAAATTTAGGTTCGGGGCACTCCCGGGAGGCCCCTGTCGCATGGCGGCGAAGGACAGGTCTTCGCGAAACTTGTTTCGCATAACCCCAAATAGTCTCTCTACTGGTACACTGCCACTGATTTTCCTCTACAGGAATCTATTTTTGACGTAACTTTCTGGTGCGTTCACGGTACACTCACGAATTTACATACTCAATCTAGAAAACACGGCAAAGAGCTTTCGACCATTTGCGACCACTTTTCCCGCCATGCCTCTCCTAATTGAAGAATGCGCTCCATACACTGTCCCTCCACATTAAAACCGAATTCGGCCACGCTCAATCTAATGAAGCCGCCATCTGCAGAGTTTCAATTAGGGAAATGGCCTCTTAAAAGAACGCCGCGCTGAAAGCGAAATTCTTTTTTCTCTTTTCGGTTCTCCGCGAGAAAAGATGGAAAGAAAAGAACAAAAAACATTTATTCGCGGAATATTTTAATTACATTTATTAGTAGGTTCCTTTTTATAGATGAAAAAAAAAACAATAATTTCGTGGTTCGTTATGAACTACTTAGTTCAATAAAAAGAAGAGTAGGAGGAATTTTGCTGGATATAGAAACTCGTTACAGTTTAAATCGGTAAGACTAATCAGAATTATACAATTCACAAAACGAACTCCAGGTAATTGGGCTTGTTGTAGAAAACAAATGTAGAAACATCACAATTCACGCGACTCCCGAAACATACTACAACTACAACGTTGTTGAAAGAATCAGTCCAACGCAACGCAGTAATTCAAGCAATAGCAATAAATCTCACGTTGAGCAAGTGTATTCACCTTTTTAGCCCGAGATATGTTAGTTTCCAGATTTATGAGTATTTATTGAGAATTGACTAGTTTATTTGAATTTATCTCCACCCCCCCCCCTCCTCCACCTCCCCAAAATGAATTTGGGCAACAATACAATTGTATGTAAAATGAGTTTACGTAATAAGCAAAATAAAGGCAATAGCCGGGTTTGCATGTCAAATCTATCCTTGCGGTCTTTTTGACTCGCACTTGGGGATCATTTTGGCGTCGAATTAATAAAAAAGCCAAATTTTCAGCTCTTTATCTCCAACGACTTCCGAGTTTTTCCGATTTTATTTATTTATTTTTTTTTCAGAGTAAAATTAGAAATTACTGAATGATTTTTTTCCTTATCCTCATATAAATAATAGCCGATGATAAAGTAACCCCCGTGTTTCAACAACGAAACTCGCGCTACGGCATGATAATTTAATGATATGTTTTGGTAATGTTTAACATGCAAGGAAAGGATTTTATTATGATAAGGCTGAACTCGGTGACTTAACTGTTTTAGTAGGTAAGACTGTCATTTCAGGGGAATGAGGAAACGAAAACAACTAACGCTATCTACTGGAGTTTAGGGTTAATCCACTGGTGTTAGGGTTGAAATTTCAACTATCGAAATATCACCAAACAGGTAACTGCTTCGTTCAAATGTAGAAGAATAGAAGCAATTTTCTAGTTCTTAGGAATAAAATACAGGAAAAAATATTATGGTCATAATTTTAAAACGAAAAGCCGATTTTTGGCGACGGAAATAAAATTTTAATATATTTTTTTCAATGCTTTTCTGGAAAGTGTCTCTCGCCAAATTTTGTCAGAAAATGTCTTTTATGCTCCTCTACATTCAGGATTTTTTTTCGAGTTTTTGAAGTGGTGGAACAATACAAAAGAAAATTAAAAGGTGATTTTTTTTTTATAATTTTGCATTAAAAAAATTGAATCTTTTTTTATTGCTAAAAAATTCATAAAAAAATATATATTTCTTAATGAAACTATAACTTTACCAGCAAAAAAACACACAAAAAAACCGATAAACAACGAAGACATATCCTGCATAAAGTTATTAGGATTAGGTCGAAACGAATGAGTTCAACGGATGCATTCAGTTTTTGCTAAGATGTCCATCTCGTGCTACAGCATTCAGATGATTTAAAGAATTTTTCTGAGGTTACAATAGTAATAACTTTTTGTAGAATCTGCTTAGTTTTGTGGTTTATGTTTTTTCTCTGGTAAGATTATATTTTCGTTAATATATATATATTTTTATGAATTTTCTATTAATAGAGCAGATTCAAATCGGTTAAAACGAAAAATTATGAAAGAAAAACTTACTTTTTATTTATTTTTTTTTCGTGTTGCTCCATTAATTAAAAAATTTCAAAAAAAAAAAATCGTGAATGTAGAGAAGTTTAAAAGATATTTTCTGATAAAATTTGGTGAGTGACTTTCCAGAAATTCATTGAAAACATATTTAAATTTTATTTCCGTCGCGGAAAATCAACTTTTCGTTTAAAAATTATGACCATAATATTTCTTTCCTGTATTTTGTTGATACTATGAAAGAAAAATTTAATTGAAAAAACAGGTTTTTTTTTTTTTTTTTTTTGAAACACTCGAAGGTCGTTTGAGATAAAGAGCTGAAAATCTGGCTATTTTTTTTTATTGGACACCAAAATGAGTGCGAGTCCAAAAAGCCGTAAGAGCAAATTTGACACATAAACCCGGCTATTGTCTTTATGTGAAACACTAGCGCAGCCAGAAATACTTCCTGGAGAGGGTTTTTTGATCAAAAATACTTTCTAAAACGAGTTTTTGACCAAAAATACCTTCTAGGGGGGATTTTTTGATCAAAAATAGCTTCTGAAAGGGGCTTTTTGATCAAAACAACTCTATCATATGCATAAACTACTGTATTAGAATTCGCATTCGTGGGTCATTTTTCAAAAAGTGTAACTTTTAAGTCACACGCATTTTACAGTAAAAGCTTTAAAGAGTAGTACATTTAACAATATTTTTTACATTCGCCATAAATGTATCCATTTAAATCTATCAACATTTTTTGAAAAAAAAAAAATTAAATATTTTTTTGCTTTACAACATGTGAATTCTCACCACCATGGCATGTCAAACACCTGGTGTAGCTCATAATGATGCTTAATAACTTGTTTAAATAAAATAATGAACTTATTTTTTATAACTTTTTCCTCACAAGTGTCTAAAACACTAAATGCTCAGGTGTATTTAAATTGTTTCTATTGTGATTTAATTCGTTTTAGTAGGATAATGAGGTCTGTCACACAAAAAATTCTCACCTCCGTTACCTAAACTTAAAATGCCATTCCTCATTAACACGTGGCAGTAATGACATCGATTTTTATTTTCCATGATACAAGGGACCCCCCTTGTTTATTTTCAGCCATGGTTGAAGTTGTGAGAATTTTTATCAACACTAGCCTTCTACTGAAAGTCTTGTCCAAAAATAGTGCGTCCGTTACCATTTATAAAAGTGTATAGTTCTCAAATTTATTTTATGCATGAGGTGAGGACAAAAACTTGTACAGGGTGAAAGGAAATGTTAGACTTGATCTAAACATGTCAAAATTTTAACCAGCAAATAAATAAATGAGCTAGAAAACATCATGAATTGCTGTAGTGTTCTTGCAAATAGTACGTCCGTTACTTGAATTTTGCCCAAAAGATAGATTTTGCTTTAAAAACTTAGTGTAGTTACTTTGACTTCTCATCTCCGTGAACTTGAATTTCAGGGATGTAAATTAATGTAAAAAAAGAAGTGAACATGTTTTCATATGCTTAATATGTACAGATTGTATAAACGAAGAAAAAAAAAATTCCCTGAAAAACGTATCTGTTAGGCCTTTATTAATGGCATATTCTTCACCTCCGTGACAGAACTTATCAATGTCATTTTTTTCTGAGGTGAAAATAAATGATGGAGGGAAAATACATCAATAATAGGCATTATACCAAATTATGAATTGCCAGTATATCCTCAAATTTACTAAACATTATTTTTTAACATACATTTGAAACTACTAACTAAGCCGTACTTTAATTAAGAGAGCTTAATATTATATTCCCACTAATCATTAAAATAGCTGATTGCATGCAGAATTAACAAAATTACTACTTTGATATTAAATTGGCCTTAATTTTTAAATATTAAATGTTTTTTGTTTTTTTTTCTTTCATTTTTTTTATTTCCGTGAACAAGGCATTTTATTTTATTTTTTTTTTAAATTTATGAGTAAAATAATTGGAACTTAGCCGGGTCATTGTTTATGTTACTTCTAGATGGTAACACTTTCATGAAAGAATGAAAACAAAAGGTTTCAAAATTGAAAAATATTTGCGTTTAAAAGTTACGTTTTCTGGAGAATGACCCTTATGTTAAAACCAATGTCTTTGGGTGGTGTTCCCCCTCCCCCTTTCGCTGTGCCACTGAGTGAAACATATTGCTACAAAAGCAGTATATCCTACAACAGTAAAATTCAATGCACACTATTCACTTAACATGATCTTTCCGGAATTAATTTGTGCGTAGTTTTCCTCTCCTTTTGATTTTGGTCTTTTATTTATTTTAATTTATCTACATGGTTTTATCTACTTTGAAAGCAGTTCAGAATTCAATGTATATAATTGTTATAGTTTCAGTGTTTACCAAATTAAGACGCGTGTTCGGAGGGATCAGGTCCCCAAATGAGGGAGGGGGCTTTTAACACAAAGAAATTAGCTTACAGATGAGAGTAATTTGAATGTTGGTCAAAGTCGTCTATTCACTGGCCATTGTCTAAGTTGCTGAGCCGTTTTTTATTTACCCCCCCCCCCCAACCCCAAGGAACCCGAAGCAGAACCACAAAAATTCTTCCTGTTTCTTTTTTAACAATTTCACTTATCAATAAACAAGTTTTCACTATCGTGTATCAAGTGCAACCGCTTTAATAACATTACAAATTTCTGAAACCGAAAACTACCCAGACATGACCAGACTACCAGAACATGATATAATCAAATTCTGTTTTAAATCAGTCTTCAGATATGAGGTTTTTGCCTCATTCGTTTATTTTTCAAGTCATAGAGGTCAAATTTAAACGAGTATCCTTTCACTTGTTCGTCAGAGAAATGTAACAGAACCCCGTCCAGATGCTCGAATTTTGACATCAGAGAAACAGACAGTGATGTGTGTGGCCATTCAAGAGTAACTGTGACCGCAACTGAAAGCGACCTTTGTGACATGAACAAACGACGCGCATTTCAGGGAGTCAACAAAGCCCTATCAACGAATTCTGAGTGCTGCGCTCAACTTATCAGCGAAGCACTTCACAGACTTAACGAACAAGAGCACATATGCTCAAATTTATGATAACACCAAAGCGAAAGGAACACATTTATTTTTTTCGGTTGTGTGAACATTCCAGTATTTTCATATTGCTTTTGCATCTCAAAGAATTTTTTTTTTTTTTTTTAAAGAACGTTTCAGCCAAATATTAAAAAATACACTTTTTATTTTTTTTTCTAAAACCACTGAATTCTAAAATTTTTAGTTTGTGATTTGATTTTTTTATTATCCCCCCCCCCCCCATCATACTAATATTATTAGAGAAATCACATAAACAAAGAGTCCATAAATTTTTGCTACAATGAATTATGAATGATACTTTTGCCTTAGAACTTTTTAGCTGGTTATGACAAAATTCTAAGACCGCTAAAACTAAATAAATAAGTTATACTGAATATTCAAACAGATTACAATTGTATGAAAAAATGTCTTCCACTGATAATGGGGTCGTTTCCAAAATTTTAAAAGAATTTTTTTCTGAAAGAGCACGCTTAAAAACATAGGATCTGACCATTTTTTAAATAATTTATTTAAGTTTAATGTTTTTAAAAAATTACTTAAATCGGTGCGCTTTCATTGTTTACACTTCTGTCGTGTGACATCACAAATGATGAAACGCCATTCAATGCTGCCATTCACAGAACAAAATATTTAATTCGCATCATTACTCACGTGTATTGGCAACGATATGGTTGATAGCAAGCTTAGAGCGCAATTTTAATTCGCTGCTTGATTATCATAACGTGGAAGGGTAGTAGAAAAATTCGCCAAAGTGCATCATTTGTAACGTCATAAAGACCACGCCTTGTTTGAAAAATCGGAAATTTTAAAAAATTAATTTAAAAAAACTGTTGGGAAAATGAAAGTATTTTCTGGGTTCATGTAATTTTTTTTGCTCATTCTATCCATTTCAATGACTAAAAGCAGTACCTTTGACTGAAGAAACCAACCCATTCTAAACCCCCCACTACTACAAACTACTAACAAACATTATCGTATATTAAATAATTCAGATCACTGTGTTAATACAGTCGAACCTAACCTGTTATAATGGTGTTGTTCAGGTGGCCTGGTTCAATGGTGGTCTGTCTATGCTCAATTTCCTTCTTCTCAATGGAAAGGAAGATCGATTCTTTGTAATTATAAAGTTGCAATTGTAAATCATTCGCGTATGGCGCATAAATGCAAAATAATCAAAATTCAAATAATAATGCACAAAGAATCTTTAAAGGCAATTTAAAATGGGTCACTCTTCAAAAAGTGTAACTTTTCTATCACACGCCTTTTACTAGAGACGTACTGAGTAGCACTTTGGCCGCTACCGAGTACTCGGCCTTTCACTACTCAGCCGAGTACCGAGTACTCGGCCTTTCACTACTCAACCGAGTACCGAGTACTCGGTCTTTCACTACTCGGCCGAGTACCGAGTTACCGAGTACCGAGTTCCAATTATGTTTTAAGAAGAACCACGACACAATAGACCTCCATGTCCAAATAATAGTTATTAAAACAAAATTCCAGCTGAAATTTAATTACGCATTATTGAAAAGGTTTTGTTAGTGTCAACAACTTTACAAATAAATTATTTTTTAAACTAAAGTTCAACAAATACATAAAAGGTAGGATTAATCAAGTTGGAATTAAAACAAATTATATCAATCTATACTTCTAGTCCGCTACACGTAAATAATTTTTAAAAGTAAATGGAACAACATTAAAAGCACAAATGTGCAGGAGCACTGCAGACACGTGCTTCTGCATTTACATGGAACATCTTTTTCAGTAAATAAAATGTGAGTTAATGAATGTAAAAAAAATCCGACTTTTTTACAATGTCCTTAAATCCGCAAGCTCACATTTTGTGCATTGAAAAAAGCATTCCCTGTAATGCCAAAACACGTGTCTGCAATGTTCCTGCACATTTGTGCTTTTAAGGATGTTTTATTCTTTAAGAAAAGGTATTTTTATGCATCAAAATTCCATTTAATAATATAAAAAAGCATAACAAACTTCATTATTGACTTTTAAATTTGAATTGTAAATGATTGTAGCATATTATATGCTTGCACTTTTTTATTAATTGTAAAATCTGCTTTTAACAATATTCAATTCTTTACAACTACTCGGTATTGGCCGAGTACCTGATCAAAATTTGGCCGAGTACCGAGTAGTTACTGAGTACTTGGTAAGTCTCTACCTTTTACAGTAAAAACTTTAAGGAACAATTCATTTAACTATGATTTTTAATTTCATCAAAAATATATCTATTTAAACCTGCCAACAGCTTTTTAATAATAATTTTTATTTTAGTATACTTTGGTTCACAACATGTGAATTCTCACCTCCGTGGCATGTCACACACCTTGTGTGACTGTTAATGTTGCTTAATAACTTGTTTAATTAAAAGTATATACTTATTTATTGATTATTCCTTTCACAAGTGTTTCAAATATTAATTGTTTAAGTATATTTAATTTTTTTAATATTGTGTTTTAGTTCGTTTTAGTAGGGCAAGAAGTCATGTCACACAATAAATTCTCACCTCCGTTACCTAAACACAAAATGCCATTCATCATTAACACGTGGCAGTAATGACATCAAATTGTATTTTCCATGATACAAGGAAGCCCCCCTTGTTTATTTTCAGCCATAGTTGAAGTTCTGATATTTTTGTCGAAAAACAAAAGGGGCAAAATCATCTCAAATTAAACTTTTTCTCAAAAATTCAAATTTGCTGTAAAAACTTGAATGATTCCTCATTTCAAAGGTGAAAGCTTGCAGATTTTGAAATTGTGTTGATAATGCTTATACTTGATATAGATTTTTAGTTTTGAGTTCATGTTTAGGCATCTATCAATAGGTTAGAAACAGTAGTACGCAAGGGTAATAAGTTAGACTAAACTATGTATTTAAAAAGGAAAATATGAAATATATTTTTTCTTTTCACCTGTCTTATTTGCATAATATTCAAAGGTTCTGAAAAATTCAAAAAACTTTTATGCTTAGGAATTTTTTTCCGAATTACTTTGGTACGTCCGTTAGTAATTTCGGTTTAAAATGATGCTATTAATTTATTTTTTAGCAGAAAACTCCCAAATCGTAGGCTTACTTTTTGTTTCAATTGAATAACATTATACTAAAAAAAACTATTATTTGATGAAAAGAATCGGGTAAATCAATGGTAACGGACGTACCAGTACGTCTGTTACCAAAACTAGGCATTTTTAGATCTTATACTTTTAAATGGTTTTAGATTATTTTTATATTCTAAATACATAAAGCCTTTGTTTTTATCAAATCATCAATCCTTTTATTTCAAAATTTAAAAAATATATTAATAGGATCAGATAAAAAAGTAGATTCAGATTTTTTTTTTAGTTTTATGATTCAAAAAAATAAATAAATAAATAAATAAAGATAAAAAATGTTTTTATCTTGGTAATGTTTTTAATATTGATTTGTCATTCTTGCTCCTGAAATGATTTTCAGTTCAAATAAAGCCATCCTTAATTCATGTATATGGTAAACACGGTTAAAGTATAGAAAATTTGTAAAGAAAAGTGCATGTGAACAAAGTTGTCTCACAGGTGGATATCTTACATTTTATATTTTGCATGCAAACAAAGTTGTGTCACAGGTGGATATCTTAAATTTTATATTTTACATGTGAACAAAGTTGTTGCACAGGTGGATTTCTCAAATTTTATTTTAAAATCAAAAGGAAATTCAAAGTGTTTACTACTGGGCTAATTCTCGAAATACTTCATGCACTAAACATGCATGAATCCTATGTGTTTGCTTCTGATTGCTTAAATTATGGGAAAAACTAGGAGTTTATTTACCTATCTCAGATATTAAAGAGTGAATCTTTTCAGATGGAGTATCTTCCCAGAAACTTAAACAAAAAATGTTTTTCGTCTTAAACAAAACATTTTGATGTTGAATTTCAAATATTTGAGAAATTAAACAGCACTCTCAAAATCACTTGAAACTATTTTGTATGTTTTCTTAGGAACGGAACGGCAAAAGAGGGGGGTGTGGGGAGCTTCAAGTTCAAAGCGTAGTTAATGCTGCTTCAGAATTTGTTTCACTTGCAATGGAGGTCAATCCAAAAATGCATTATTAATATGTTGTAATTACGGACTTTGTGGCTCGATAACAGCTGTACCTAATATCCTAAGACTACATTACATAAAACTATGAGAGATATCAAATCCTTGTACCTGATGAATCTTCAGGAATAGATAAAACGAAGGAGTGCAAAATTAAACAAAACAGACTGTGAAGAGGATGAAAATGATCCTAATACTAAAAAAAAATAGGATCATTTTGTCAATGTTTAAATTGCAACTATAAATGCAAAGAACTGTTTTTAATAGCTGAACTTACAAATCTGAAGTGAGGGGATGTTGGGTATGAGGTGCAATATTTAAAGAAAACTGAAAACAGTGAGATATTTATAGACAACGAATCTGAATATTATCATTCCATTATACTACTACTTTATTATGATACTGGTTGATACTATGGATCTATTTAATGTTTTAATTATTAACAACAAATTTCGACATCATTTTTAAAATACTGTATTAAACTTTTGATTTAACCATACACACCTTTTTATCAATCATTTTCATTCTTATTACAGGGTTCATACTGTATTTGGATGAAAAAATTCCATGACTTTTTCAGGACTTTTTCATGACTTCATGAAAATTTTCATGATCTTGTTACACGAAGAGAATAGTACTACTTAATATCAAACTTGCGATTTTTTTTTTTTTTTTTGGAAATGAGCATTAGCAAAACTTTTATGTGAATGCCACTTCCTGATTGAAAAAATATCAGTGTACACCTAAAAAACTGAATTCTTACCTGTTTTCATCATATAAGTTTAAGTTAAAACTAAAGTGAATGATGCTTAAACATGGCGACTATTTTTTTTTTAAACAGGCAAAATGATAATGATTGGGGAAAAGGTTGAATGAATCATTACTAAGTTTCAATAAATTTGCTTCAAAAGTTGTCTTTTAATGTCAACTTGACAATTTTTTGGTTCTTTAATATAAAGCCACATTATTTAGTAAATTCATGTTTCTAAACCAGATATTTATTTTAAAAAAAACATTTCATAGTAAAAAAATCTTTTGATTTAAATAACTTGTTCACTTATTTGTACATTTTCAAATGCATATATAAATTGATAGGTTCAGAAATTCCAGAACATGTTTGAATACTGACACTGAACGTACCAGTGGGTCGCATGGATTAGTTTTGCGGGCCGTATATTGGACACTGCTGTTTTTGAGCATTAAAATTCCCTGATTTCTGTGTTCTATCGCCTGACTAAAGATTGTCCAAAACCTTCAACAAATTGAGATAAACTCTGATAAATCTTAAAATAAAGATTTAGGAGTGATGGAAACTAACTTGGATGCAATGTTTTTTGAGATCGTTCAATTTTCCAATTTAAATAGCTTTCATAGTGCAATACTAAGTCACAAAAGATTTCTAATGCTTTTTTTTTTTAGGTACTGATACTTTTTTCCCAGAACATTTTTCCATGACTGAAAATAAATTTCCATGACTTAGACTGAAAATTTCAATTTTCCATGACTTTTCCAGGTCTGAAATTTGCTTATTTTTTTCCATGACTTTCCAGGATTTCCATGACCCGTACGAACCCTGTTATTATTAATCTTTTGGAAAAGGTACGTTCGTTACCACTGTTGGTACGTCCATTACCGACACAAAATATTTTTTATCATTATATGTAATTAAAAAAAAATTCTTTAAAAGTTTTGATTGTTTTTGGATCATAGTACACTTAAGTCTGTAAGAAAAATATTTTTTCACTTGTGAGAGATAGTAAATTAGAGAATTTTGATCGACACTAGCCTTCTATTGAAAGTTTTGTCCAAAAATAGTACGTTCGTTGCCATTCACAAAAATGTATAGTTTTGTAATTTATTTTACGCATGAGGACAAAAACTTGTACAGGGTGAAAGGAAATGTTAGACTTGATCTAAACACGCCAAAATTTTAACCAGCAAATAAATAAATGAGCTAGAAAACATCATGAATTGTTGTAGTGTTCTTGCACATAGTATGTCCGTTACTTTGAATTTGCTCAAAAGATATATTTTGCTTTAAAAACTTAGTGTGGTTATTCTGACTTCTCACCTCCGTGAACTTGAATTGCAGGGATGCAAATTAATGTAAAAAAAGAAGTGAACATGTTTTCATATATGCTTAACATGTGCAGATTGTAGCAACGAAGAAAAAAAAAATCTCTGAAAAATGTATCTATTAGGCCTGTATTAATGGAAAATTCCTCACCTCCGTGATAGACCTTATCAATGTCATTATTGCTGAGAAGAAAATAAATGATGGAGAGGAAATACATCAATAATAGGTATTCTACCAAAATTATAAATTGCCAGTATATCCTCAAATTTACTAAATATTATTTTTAAACATACATTTGAAACTACTAACTAAGCCGTACTTTAATTAAGATAGCTTAATATTATATTCCCACTAATCATTGAAATAGCTGATTGCATGCACAATTAACAAAATTACTACTTTATTAAATTGGCCGCAATTTTTAAATACTAAAAGAGTTTTTCCTTTTTTTTTTTTTTTTTTCCCCCGTGAACATGGAATTTTTAATTCTTTTTATTTATGAGTAAAATAATTGGAACTTAGCTGGGCCATTGTTTATGGTTACTTCTAGTAGGTAACACTTTCATGTATTAATGAAAAAAAAGAAAGAAAACAAAAGGTTTCGAAGTTGAAAAATATTTGCGTTCAAAAGTTACGTTTTCTGGAGAATGACCCATATACAAAATCTCTTCTAGAGAGCCTTAGTTATTTTTTCCAGGGGTGCCCACAGGGGGGAATTATGGCGCAAGTTGCGCTATCAAAATTTGGGGGGGGGGGATTTTTCCCAGAAGGTTTTCCCTTCTTTAGAATATGAAATTTTTGAACTTTGGAAAGAAAAAATATTTAATCTCACTCAACAAGAAATAGATGCATTAATAATACTTTTTTCATACTCAGGGCCGCTGTCGTAGCACCCCCCCCCCCCGTTTTTTAGAAGTGGGGCCGCCAATATCATTTTGGCGATGCAACTAACGAAGAAAAAGGGAAATTCTCCATTGTTTTGAAAAATTGAAATAGTAATTATGATTGAACAATTGAAATAATAGTGACAAAAAAAATTTTTCTGTAAAATTTTAATCGAAAATGTAATCTTAAGATACAATTTAGGTACATCCATGATTCTCTTTTATTAAGAGTATCTAAGTAAGGACTGCGGAAATGTACGTTTCAAACATTTTTATTAACGCAAAAAAAAAAAAAAAATCAGTACAGCACACTCTTCACTAGGCCGCAGAGTGGGTATGTCTGGATAGGCGGAAACTATGAGCTCGGCTCGAATTACTGTGCATAGAGTAAAATTAGCATAATGGGAGGGAGGGCCGGCGACAAAACTAACATGGTGCTCGCCTTGTCTCTCGGCGGCCCCGATTATACAAAACCGTGCTTCATAGTTCATCAGTAAAAAAAAATAATAATAAATAAATTAAAAAAAAAAAAAACATAAATAAGTAGTACAGCTTTATTAGGACAGCCCATAGGATAGGAGTCGCCGAAACATTCCCATATGGTTTTTGTTTTTTGATGAAAAATGTCCTGAAAATCATCGCTAAAAAGGAGGAAAATGTATGGTTCGCCGAAATAAATTTGAAAGAGAGGGAGGGAGAAAGGAAAAAAAACAGTTAAATGCAAAGAGAGATTCAAAGTATTGTATAGTGAATACTCACACCAAAAAATCTACATGTTTGAATGTAAAAATCGTAAGTAAATCAAAGCTTGATCAGGAGATGCAGGTGGCATATTTAAATTAAAATGAAGTGAAATAGAGACCTAAGGTATAGCAGAAAATTACCACATCCGTTCAAAATGTTAAAAGTCCTTTTTCAAAGGTCGCAAACGCTTGTATTTCAAGAAAAAAAAATATTAGACTGGGAATTGAAAACTTATTATGGAAAATCCAACCAAATAATCGTGTTTGGCAAAGGAAAATTTGAAAAAAAAAATTGCCACAATATGTTTATCAATAATTAAAACTTACAATGAAGATAGGAGAGTCGTAGCCAAACTGAAAGGAAGAGTGGGGAATTCCAAACCCTCCTTTTTACGTCCCCAAAGCTGGCCTGGAAGTGAGTTTTTAAAACTTAGGTTTTGAAAAAAATCCCGGGAAAACGTTCTCAATCCCATCCCTTACTCTAACGTCACTAAAGATGGCATACACTTGAGTATTTAGGACTGCAATTTCGAAAAAGCGTGAGAGTGCTCCCAACGTAACCTATGAGAAACGCTCTCTCAATTAATTATTCATCATCAAGGCCGAATAAATTTCGTCTTTTGGCCTTCAATTTTAAAAAACTTCCCTGAACTGTCTCGAAACTGTCGTCCTCCAGAGATCCCACGATTTGAATAATTTTCTGTTATTACGTTCACTTACTTGTGTTCTTAGAACTCTTCACTGTTCGATGGTATTTCATTAGTAAATTGTAATTGGATTACAATGCAAAGAGCCGAAAGTTTCCGCTTTTGAAAACTGCCTATTTGAAAAAAATATACCGCGTTTAAAAAGTTTTTGAAGACTCTTTTTCGTTCTACGTAGTTTTTAATTTAGCATGCTTCCTTTATTTAAAATCTTTCAGCCATTTTTACTCGTCACTCATTTTTATTGGCTCCGAGACTTAATACTAACAAAAAACAATTTTTAAATATTAATAATGTAAAAAAGAAAATAAATGTCAATTACTTAAGAAACTGGTACTGAATAAACTTTAGTATATCATTAAAAATTTTAGTCACACTCCAATCTTGCTGTGACTTCTGGCCAAATGCAACACTTTCTGAAATCGATATTCGCGTGTCGTCTTCAGTTACTGTTTTACACTGCTCTATTAACATGATTTGAAAATCATTTGATTTTCATAACATGTATGAAAGTAATCATTATTAAATTACAACAAAAATTGTCCCTGTGGAAAATAAAAGAGTGTTAATATTTTACTTTCAAGAATTAAAAATTTAAAAAACGTATGGTTAAAGCAAAATTTGCCACCTTTAAAAATTTTGCCGCCGTAGGCAACTGCCTACTCTGCCTATTGGGAAATTGAGCCCTGCTACGATTGCGTTAATTGAATCTCAATTTTGAAAATTTGCAAGTCGAGGACTCCAAATCTCTCCACTCCTTAACATTACCAAAAATCTAAAACTGCGGTTTCAACAGATCGAAATTTTTTCCAAAGAATCTCCCCCCCCCCCCCCTCTTTCGCCAAAATCATCAAAAATGTCTTAAATCTCGCTTTTAGAGCTTCAATTACAAAACATTTCTGGTCGCGACACCCTTCAAAACTCCCCCCCCCCCCCACCCCCTTTCATCGAAGGTTGGCTTAAATTACGTTTTCGGAGCTTTAATTTCAAGAAACTGACAGTGCACAAAATTTTACCAAAAAAAGTCTACAATTGCATTTTTAAGGCTTCAAAATTTTAAAACATTTTCGGGGTTCCCCGCATCTCTCTTCCCTTTTAGTGTCACCATAGATTGTCTAAAACTGCATTTTTCAAACTACAATTTACAAAATTTTCCCGGGGGAGTGCCCTCAGACCCCTCCCCCCCCCCTCCTTTGCGTGTCACAATCCGAAATAACTCACAATTGGGAATGTGTGCTTTAAGTTTTCATTTTGAGAAATTATAGAACGATGATGCCGTCGTGTCTCTTCCTCCCTTAACATCACCATAGATCGTCTAAAACTGTGTTTAACAATCTTGAAAACTCTCGGGGGAGAACCCCGGAACCCCTCTTCTGAACATAATTAAATATATTGTCCGATTGTGTTGGGAACTTAAATTTGAAAGAATTATCGGGAGAATCTGTCCTGGACCTCCTCTCCCCTTTCTCCCAAACTTAAAATATAGTCTAAAACTGCTTTTTTATGTCTTCAATGTCGAAGTAATGCAAGAAGGTAGTCCTCCGACACCCCCTAATTCTGATTGAATATTATCCTTACGATTAAATTTATATTACTAGTACTAAGGTCTAGTAATATGAATTTCCCTGCTAAACAAGAAGTCAAATCTTTTCTCTCTCTCTCTCTGCGTATTTGAACTTGAGTTTGAAACAATTAAGGGGTCGCCAAAAGCGTACCCCCTCTCCCTCCAGTTTTTTGACCTAACGACGGCCCTGGTACTCTTTCCAAAATTTAATGACCGTGTCTCTTTTTCAATGAAGGTAACATCACAGACGTCATGGAGTTGGTGTCTGTTTCAAAGCTGGATCAGACGATTTGATTTCTTTTCAATTTCTTATAAATTTTCTGGAAGTAGCACAATTTTACATGATGAATACGTGAGACAGTGATGAGAAGGAGAGAGGTCGAAAATGTTTTATTGCTTGTAACAATTCTGACCAGCATGCTCTTAGTCTTTCATTGATTCATTTGCACCTTGACAATCGTTAAGAACTAGCTTAGAAGTTTGCGAATAACATATTTTTTATCCCTCCAATCGACAATTAATATATTTTCTTCATTAACTAGCTTAAGCTGATGAAAAAATTTTCTCATTTCACTTTACTCCCATTTTCTCTACCATTTTTAAACTGATTGTTTCAATTTATCATTAGATGATTTTTATTAAAACTTTCAGTGACGTTGGTTTTCGCTGATGGAAGTAGAACAGTCTGTTCTTAAGGCGTTTAGATTATTTTTCGTAAATCATATTTACTTTCTTCTATGTCTGATATGTACAGATGGATATTTGATTCGTTAAAGTTCTCGAGTTCCGATTTTCGATATTTCTGAATAGCTGAATCTATTTTTAAGGATTTCCAAAACATATCTGTCACGGTGTGTGTGCTCCTTCAATTTTGGAAAACTTGCAGGAGAGCGCCTACATTGCAATGCCTGAATAACACCTTCTTTACCAACAAGAGTCATCTGAAACTGCGTTTCTAGTACCGCAATTTTTAAAAATTTGTAGGGGAGAGCCCCTGATTCCCCCCTCTTTCCTTAACACGATCAAAGACAAGCATAGAATTGCGTTTTTGGAATATCAATTTCAAAAAATTGCCGGTGGAATGGCACCGAAATTCACCTTTCACTTATATTATCAAGATCTATTAAAACTGCGTTTTCAAAGCTACATGCTCGAAAATTTAAGCAGAGCGCCCTTCCCCCCCCCCCCCAACTCTCGTCAACATTAGTAAAAAATCGTCTAAAATTTGGTTTTCAGGGCTTTAATTTCGAGAAAATTCCAGGAGAGCTTCCGAAAAGTAGTATTTTCCTTAACGTCACAAAGGTCGGCTACAATTGCGATTTTAGAGCTTCAATTTTAGAAAACTGCTTTGCTCCCAATCATAGATAGCGTTTTTAAGACCTTAATTTTGAAAGTTTTCCTGAGGCGAGCCCTAGGATCTCTTCTTTACCTAACATTACCAGAGATAGTCTAATACTGCGTTTTTAGAATTGCAATTTTGAAAACAGAGCCCTCCTTAACACAACGTTAGACTATCTACAATTGCGCTTTTTAAAGTTTCAATATTGAAAAATTACCGGGAAGGGGCCAAACCTTGTATCTATCCAACATCACCAGAGATCGTCTAAAACTGGCTTTAAAAATAACAATTTCGAAAATTTTGCAGGGGAGAACCCCTCCCCCCCCCTCTAAGTGACAATAAAATAAAATTCACATTGTATAGATTTATATTGTATAATTCTAGTAATGACTCCATCCCAAGTCAGAAAGTTGAATCCCCTTTTCCTATAATTATTCATACCTTTAAAAAAAAATAAAAAAAAGAGGTGTAGCAAAATTCAGGGGTACCCAAAACTTGTTTATTCAAGCTCCACGTTGTAAAATTTGGGAAAGAAAGGCGGGTCAACAATCCAACAGTATTTCAGTTCGAATGGTATTTGTTAGCGCCTCCGCCCGCCCCCCTCGTGAATTTGACTGGAAATTAAACACTCTAAAAACTTATATGTTTAATCCGATTCGAAAGCGAGAAAATTTTTGGGGGGGAATTTGCGCCATTGAGCTTAGGGGGGATGGGCACCCCTGATTTTTTCCCAAGATCCAAAGAGAAGGGATGGTGCGTGAATCTCATACATCTAGGGGCACAACGAAATTGCAATTGCATCCCTGAATACGCCAATAAAAAGACTACAACAGAGTGTAGCAGCGTTCTACTGCCCGTAATCGTGGCCAAGCCCCCTTCGCAAACCACTAACAGAAAATCATCCCCTAAGTCCTAACCTAATGGAAAAGAGGGTGGATTCCATTAAGGGAACACAAAAGCTTGGGCACGGTCTACTATAAGCCATTTACCACCCACAAGAACGATGTGTTTACGCCCGGCAGAAGCGGGGGGGGAGTGCAATGAACTCTGCGCCCCGATGGGAAAGGGGGTGGGCAAGAAAGAGGAAAACACATCGGTTGACCGGTCAGTCGAATCTTTCGACAGTGACATACAAAAGAAAACGCGGCTTCGCTTCAAAGCAAAGCATGACAAATTAATGGCTGTAAAATCATGAATATGTATTAACAGAGGTTACTTAGCTGAAAAGAATAAATCTGGAATAATAGTTTATTATTAGCTTCAGCTTAAACAAGGACTTCTCTAATAAGAGTTCCCTGAATCCGAAGTTCCATGTCGTTGAAATCCGAGTTTTTAATGCTAAGATGCAATATTAAAGAAATTTAATTAAATATGTACAAAACAAAACATAGCTATTAAAAATTAAAACTATTTGAATTTTTTTAGCATATAAAAAGTGCAATCCATGCATAAAAAGAATAAATTAACTTTGCGCTGATTATCCAGAAGTCAATGTAGTTGGGGTAAAAGCGAACTTACATTGAGAAGGATTGCAAACAGAGGCGGATTTACCAATTCGCAATAACGAGGGACCCCCACGACCCCGAATGATACAAAAATGGCATGATAAATGTTTTTAGATAGTGCTATAGGGTAGATAAACAAAAGGGCCCCCAAAAACGGATTGCGAAGGGCTCCTAAACCTGTAAATCTGCCATTGGCTAAGGGTATGGTCTTACCCATGTTTATGCTGCAATAGGGAAGTTTTCGACTTTTCAATTTTATTTTTATATGATAGAGTAACATGTATGAACATCATAGGTGAAAAAATTTTTGCGATATGATAAGTAGTTTTTTTTAAATTAATTTTTAAAGTTCAAGCGCCTGTGACGTCAGATGGCATAGGAAGTGACGTCCGATAGGAGAGAAACGCTAGCGAACCGGTTCCCATGTCATGGGAGAAACCGAAGAACGTGCATTCGACTTCGAAGATGAAACGTAAAAGGCTTATCTCCTCGCATTAAACTCCTCGCGTTTCTGGAACATTAAACCTCTCATCCTCTCGGAAATATTCGAATATCACCATTGATATTATTTGAGGAAGATTATTTAGATTGTGCTTTAACGAATCCGGCCTCCATAGTGTGTTCAAAAGGATTATTGAATTTCTAAAAAATAAAAATATCAGCGCGCTCAAAATGTCCCTAGCGAAAACAAGGGATCTTCGGCGGAAGGCTGCCCATTCGCGCCCTGTGACGTAGGCTCGTGACGTTTCAGAAGAGCGCACTTTTGCGCGTGGATTTTAGTCCAGTCAATAGGTAGAAAAAAACGGGCTTGCCTTACAAAAAATGGGGTCAAAGATTTTATTTTTTAAATTTGTGTATACTAGTGCCAATATGAAAAAACCAAGTTATCCAACACGAAAGACCTCGGGAGAAGTTTTGGGGGCCGAAAACCCCCCAAAAATTGTGACTTTTTGTAGTATTTTCAAAACATCTCAAAAATGGTTAAAATTACAAAAAAACTTCCAATGCAAATGTTAAAGAGGATTAAATTTCCTTCAACTTTTGTCATTACAACATTTTTGTAGCATGAAAAGCAAGCGAGTTACAGCTTCTTGAAAGTCACACTTTTTCTGAACCCCCTCAGCAAAGTGCGTGAAAGCGCATCGGATAACGGAGGAAAAAAGGAGAAACGCCGGCAGTCTGACCTTGGAAATCATTTGTCTTTCACAGCTGAGGGTAAATGCCTCCGTTCCCTTTAACTTAAACAAAACACCCCCATTCCATCCCCCCTTTTTTTTCTCCAAATGAGATGAATCGACTCAATAGCTACTCATGTTGGTCACTTCAGCGTTTGGGCCAGAGTATGTTTTATCAATTTGTGTGTTCTGTATTACAATTTTTTTCCCTAGAAATGAATACGCCTGACCAAGGTGTTTTATTATTTATTATTATTTATTATTATTATTATTATTATTATTATTTGCGAAATCAGTTTGCGTGAATGCGAAATAAAGATTGTGAAGGAGAAGGGAATAAAAATCTTCAAAGATGCAGCGCAAAACGGCAAAATGAAGAACATCAGCGTTTTTTGAAGTTCTTAAAAGAAGTGACAATTCACACTGCCTGTCACAAATGCTATATCAATGAGCAATCAATCTCTTCCCTTGAAGTAATGGTTGAACCTAACATGTTAACTAAATTCCTCAAGAAAGATTTCTGGCAAATTATAACAACAAGAATAGTCTTATTCAACTTCTTGAGACATATTTCGAAGAGTGTGGCATTGAAGTCAGGCAGACTCAAGATGATGCCGACTTACTTACTGCTCTTTCAAAGGCAAAAGAAATTGAAAAGTTTGTTATAGTGGGCGAGAGGATGTAGATCTGTTGGTGCTGATGACAGCTTTAGGACAGCCTTTCAGCAACTTGTTCTTTTTAAAACCTGGAAGAGGGAATACTTGTGATTTGTTTTTTCCCCACTAAATCTTTTAAGTTTGACCCCAGCAATATTCTTTTGATCCATGTGTTTAGTGGGTGTGATACGACTTCGGCAGTCTTTGGCCAGGGCAAAATTAAGTTGTACAAAATAGTTAAAAAAGAAAAAAAATCCTGAAATTAAGGAAGCTATTGAAGTATTTAGGGACCCAATCTGTCATCATGATGCCTTAGCTGCAGCTGGAGAAAACATTTTGCGAATATTTTACACAGGTGACGTAAAGTATTTGAACCTATCTTTGGATACTTTGCAATTTAATCTTTTCATAAAACTAGTACAGGGCTAAGATAAATCTTGCAGGGCTACCTCTAACGTGCGGAGAGGGGGGGGGATGCTTCACGTTATCACTCATATCGGTTCTACCACCAAATTCAAAGTTGGGCAACATAATTGATCCAGAGAAGTAGGGTTGGGAATGCAGAACGCAAGGTCTAATGCATGTTGACACGAAAAGAGATTCAGTTACTCAGAATCTTTTGAAGATTGTACCTTAAATCTGCAAGAAAAATTGTACTAGAGCCTGCTCTTGTCACAAGGCAGGTTTAAAATGCTCCAGCACGTGCAAACACTGCAGTGGCACAAATTGTGAAAATGTTGCAGAAATTTTATCTTTGGATGAGACTGCTGAAGAAGATGATTTGTTCCAGGAGCTTTTGGAATTACCGCAATAAGGAGATGAACAATTAAAGGACCACAGCTTATTTCTACCCCCTACAGATTCTGAACCGGGAGAACCTGGACCTTCAAAACGGCTTCGAAGAAGATAGTTGTTGTCCTTTCTCTATTTGCTTTAAGGTCGAATTAATCTCTCTGTAATTTAGATCTGTATTATTCTGTCTGTAATTAATCTGTATTAAGCTTCTACAGTTGCATTTTCATTTTGAAAGGTAATTCTTTTGAGTTTTTCATGCCTCAAAAAGTCAGTTCCTGCAGAATTTTTTCAAAGTGTTCATTACGTATTACTATTGTACCTTTATTTATGCATTATTATGTCTATTGTTTGCTTATTGTCACCCTAATATTTATTCATTCACATTTATGTTTTCGAATATTGCATTTTCACTTGTAATAGAATAGATGGTACGAATTATGTGCTTTAAATGAATGAGAAGATTATGTAATTCAATTACAAACTGCAATATAAATCATATGTTATTGGAGTCTGACTGAAGACTACCTCTGTCAGACTAGAAATATTAGTTCGTGAGCGGTGGGGGAGGGTTTATTATTATTATTGTATCAGAGCATAGGATGCATGACTGTGTTGATTGTTTGCTTATTAGCTGCCTAATATTCATTCCTTCACATTAATATTTAAAAATCGCATCTTTGTTTGCAATAATTAGACTAGAATGTACGAATAACATCCCTCAAATGAATGTATATATTGTGCAATCCAGTTATAAACAGCAATTTATCATCTATTATTGGAGTCTGAAGACTACCTCTGTCAGATCAGAAAAGTTAGTTCGTGAGCAGTGGGGAAGGTGTTTTTTATTATTATTATTGCATCGTCGTATGTGCTTCAAATGAATGTGTATATATGTATTTCAGTTTCATAATACATCGTTTGTTTTTGGAGTCTAGTGGGAACTAATCTGTCAGCCAGAAATGCTACTCTGTGTCCAGCGGGGGGGGGGGGGTGGAGCAAGAAACTCAAACTACTCTAACTGTCGATAAACTCTCTGAAACTTAAGTTTCTCTTCAAGTTCTAATAATTATGACGCCTTGCTTTCGGTGTGAAAGCTTTTTTTTTTCGGAGTGGAGGAAAACTGCCTATTTTCAAAGAGCTATAGCAAGCTTGTTATTTGTGCTACAAAAAAGTTGTATATACAAAAGTTGTAGGAAATTTTATATTCTTTAAACTTTATATTTAAAACTTTTTTCTGAGTTGAACCATTTCGGAGATATTTTGGAAAAAACAAAAAAAGTCATAAATTTTTGTGGTTTTTCGGCCCCCAAAAGTTCTTCCGGGGTCTTTCGTGTTGGATAACTTGGTTTTTCCATGTCGGCACCAATATGTACAAATTAAAAAAATAAAATCTTTGACCCCATTTTTTGCAAGGTAAAATGTATCTATTGACTGGACTATTTTTAAAAATTCATTAAAAATCAACCACGGTGTTTTAAAATTCGGCGATGGTGAATTTTTTAGTTTTGAGGGTCAATTAACAATATGCAATAGCCAAAATATGAACATTTAATAGGTTGCAACTTCCCTGCTGCAATTAGACCTGCCCAACTACCAAGGGCGCCCATATGCAAAATTGTAAGGGGTGGGGCTCAGATATTTTCCCCACGGTTGAGCAGGATATTTCACCCATGGAAACTGATTTCAGTGCAGATTAGAATCATTAAAATTTGACAGTTTTAATAACTTATTCATTAACGGCTGGAGAAGAAATGTTTTTACATGTTTGCAAAGAAAAAAGTACTAAAAGCAAGGAAGCTCTAAATTCTGAGGGGAGGACCTTGAGCCCCCACTTGCCCCCCCCCCCATATGGGCACCCTTGCCAGCTACTGATTGGTAATTTAAGAGGACGAGGACTAGTTCTCACCGAACCCTATTGCAATAGTCTAATGAGGGCTATAGAAAGAACAGAAGTCAAATGTCGTGGAAGAAAGAACTAACAGTACGTCCGTAAAAGCAATCCTTTGCTGTTATAGAAAAAGTTTAAAGAACGGAACGTTTGCTTTATTTTTCTGAAACTTCATATTTAGCTAAGAGTTCTCCTACCCTCGCCGATCATATTAGTTGTATTAATGTTTCTGACTCAGGTATATGCTGTTTATTGAAAAGACGTATTGGAGATTTTTCAATATGTTTGAAAGGGATCACTCTCGCTGAATTACACATCGTCACACATTGATAGGTCAAGCAGTATCAGCAATAAGCCTATTTCCTTGTTCCAACTGGCAACAGCCAGTAAAGAATCACGTAAATGACTTACATCCCAGCCACTGCTCGACTCCACTGAATTTTGTTGAACATTTTCAACAAAAATCGAAGATCAACAATCAAACAAAAAACTTACACAGGAACTTATAAAGGTTTTACACAGTTCACCCACTGCTACATACCTGATCATTTCGTTAAGAAGTTATATGATAGCTATCATTTATGCATAAGATTTCTTAAAGGCTGTTATTATCATTCATGATAAACTATGAATTTTAAAATTACCACCAATTTTCTTTAGTGGTAAGCTTCAAAAAACAAACTGAGCCTTAACTTTTGAAGACTTGCGTAGTTTTCGAAAAGTCTTTTGTTTCTCACAAAAGTTTTGTATTTACCTTAAGAGAGCAGGAAAAAAACCTTTCAAAAATGTTTCGCCTTAAAGAAAAACTAGTTTTGCTTAAAAATCCAAACACAAAGACAATAAATGTTCTGCAATTGTGAAAAGATAGACAACGTTTTGTCACTTCACATTTTTATTTTCCTCGCAAAGGCTTTTATTTCAAAGACGAAATTTTATAGCCCTACCGTCAAAAAAAAAAAAAAAAACTTCCAATTGTTATATCTTCGGGTCGTCCGCTATTCCGAGGAAAAGCATCCCAAGACTTTAAACTTGAGTAACGGCATCCCTTGAAAATCCAATATTTGCGATTCCCGCTCCACAAAAGCACGCGACGAGAGATGTATGGGGGGCCGGCCGAGCCACGAAGAATTCCTCCGCCGCGATCGATCCGCAGGTTGGCTGGAACGCAGATGTCCAATAACTCGGGACATGATCTGGAAATGAGTGGGGGTGAACGGACCATTGACCATGTAGCGATCGGCGGAATGGATGGAAGAGGCGGAGGATGTTCTTTTCTTCGGATGAGGTTCGTTTCCTTTTATGCCAGCTCTTCTATTCCGGGCATGCTTCTTGCCGAATGGGGGCAAGTGGACAATGGGCGACGTTGCAGGATCGAAGGGAGGATTTAATGCACGGTTAAGTAACTTAGCAAAAGAGGATAATTGGCCGACATCGTTTCATTCCGCTCCAAGACACTTTTCTTTCACCAGGCATCATGAGAGTCGTAAACAGACAAAAAAATCGGAGAATGACTGAAACAAATTTGCCAAAAAACAAGTGGTATATACTTTTAAAAAAAATAAAGTTAATTCCTATCTAATATTTAATTTTATTAATGAATTAATATTTGAAAAAACTGCATCAACAACAAGTGTTATCCACTGCAAGTTTAAAAAATTTATTTGAACATGATTGGATAAATAAAAAAGTATTTTATTAGCAATTGAAAATTTGAATAACATATTACACCCCTCGTAAGGAAAGTGATACAACTCAAAAAAACTGAATTGGAGAAAACCAAAGTTTTACGCAGTAGTTGTTTTAAGTGGTTTAGTTTCAAATGTTGCAATGCGCGCAAAAAGTTTATGATGTGATGTTTACTGGTTAGTTTTTGTTTTTAAAATTAATAACACATGGCTTAAAGTTCGAAAATAGTTATGCTAACTAATGAAATTAGATTTTAAATCAATAGTTAAAAAATTTTCCATAATTTTGAGTTGTGTCACTTTCCTTGCCAGGGTGTGATACATAAATATTCATAGGGAAAGTAGAAACTAATTGTAGGAATTGGGGGGGGGGGGGGGGGGAACTGTGCTTTAAATCACATTTTGCTTAAAAAACAAACCGAATTACAGAAAAACCTCATTACAACAATACCGAATACAACGATAATATTTTCCGCTCTTCATAATTTTTTATTAAGGGCGAATACAAGGGAGGAGCAAAGGGGCGATCGCCTCTCCATGGTAAATTTTCGATATTTAAGTTCAAGAAGCGCAATTTTAATACGACCTTTGATGATGTCAAAGTTAGAAAAAGAGAGGGTTAAATGCGCAATACCCGGTAAATGTTTTAGAATTTATCTTCGAAACATTTACTATGAGCAAGTGCAAATTAGGATACGTAGTAAAGATTGGGTAAAAAAATACAATTGCCCTCTCCCCCCCCCCCCCCCTGAAACATTTCTGGATCTGACAATATAATGTAAATCATATTGCAATTTAATACCTGTTAATTTTAAACCACTAAAACGATGTTTTTCTACCTCAAGAACGATTATTTCCTATCCCTCCTAACGCATAATTCAGATTGAAATAAGGGAAAAGGAAGATTTCCTTACTCCCACCACGCCATCTGGCCACAAAATATTATCTGATAATTAGAGACGTACCGAGTACTCGGTATTAGGTCAAATTTTGATCAGATACTCGGCCAATACCGAGTACAGTACCCGCCACTTAAAAAATCACTGGATTATAAAATCAGCCGCTTTTTAAAATCAAATCTGAAAGAACAGAATCATTGCAGAACCAAAACATGTTAAAATCATCCTTTAATAAAATCACTATCGCCGTTTTATAAAATCAAAATTTCGGACATCCTACGTAAAAAATTGATAAAAGTGCATCAAGAAGTGAAGGAATTGCTCTGAGAAGATGAGAAAATCTCAGCGCCAAATTTGTCTCTTCAATGGATGTCAGAAAAGCGCTTGATGCTATATGATGCACTTTAGAGCAAAGAAGAAAATATAATGTTGAACGTTACAAAACATTTAGTAAACTCTCAAACGATATTGAATCTTTACCCTCCAATTCTGTTAACCAAACCGCAATACGCCAATATTTTAAGACCTTTGTGTAAAAAAAACCCTCATGTTTAGTTTAAATGACAACTGTATTTTAAAATACTTAAAACAAAAATTAAGTTACGTAATTCATTTCGTTTCGGGGAGTCAGTACCCTAAATACTTTCAAAAATTCGATTTTTTTATTTTTATATATTTTGAAACTCCATTTCAATACTTTTTTTATGATACAAACATCTTGAACGTGCTCATATTAGAAGTAAGTTAAAATAAGCTTTAAAAAATGTAAAACCTATTTTGGTGAGGTATGATTTTCCCCTTTAAATTGCAATATCTCGAAATGGTATTTTTTAAACTAAATGTTCCTTTTTCCCAGAAACTAAATTGTGTTAGGCTTTGAAATTTTTACCACCTATTCCATACATCTAACTGCATATACTGAAGTAAACTTCTTCTTATATTCGAAAATTATTTTTTTATAGAGCTGATTTTGTGTGGTAAAATGGTATTTTTTAAAACAAATACAGTGACTTACACATTAGAATTTTTTACAAAAAAAAAACTAAGCTTTCTTTCTGTAAAATTTTACTTCAGTAGAGAGAACATAGTCTACTTGAGGTACAGAAAAAAAATCATACTTGTATCTTTAATAGATTTTCAGAAAAAGGTACATGAACCTGTGCAAATTAACATTGACGGTATACAGGGTACTGACCATCCTTAAAGTATTTAAACTTCAAAACCTTTCTTTTTTTAAATGTAGGTATGCCGGTTTATAAAACCAGCCGCTTTATAAAATCAAATGTCCTGAGAACGAATGTGATTTTAATAAGCGGCGGTCACTGTAGTTGCAAAAAATGGAAAATTGTTAGGGCAGATTTTAGAATTAATAAAGGAGTGCAACCATATAATATACTGCAATCATTTACAATTCAAATTTAAATTTTGAGAGGAGTAAATCTTTTTACTGTCCGCAAAGTCAATAAAACCTTTTTACCAAAAATGGAGCAATGTAAAAAGTATGAAATTTATTATGTTTGTCGAACTAGAACCGGGGGCGTGAATGGGGGGGGAGAAGGGCACCTGTTGGCCTGAGCCTGAAGGGGGACCAATTTTTTTTTTTAACTAGGCATGAAATATAGAGGTAAACAATATGGAAGGGGACCCGGAAAAGTCATTTGTGACGGGTCTCAAAATTTTTGTGCACCCCCCCCCCCGACTAGAATTAAAATAGATTAATATAATTTGTTTTAATTCCAACTTGATTAATCATACTGATTATTTCTTTGTTTATTTTTAATTTTGAAAATTACCTTTTTATAAAATTTTAGATACAAACAAAATCTTTTATATAATGCGTAATTACATTTCAGCTGGAATTGTGTTTTAAAAAGTATTATATGGACATGGAGGTCTATACTACTATTCCAATAAGTTCGAAATCCATCACGTGTTTGTCGGTGGTTCTTCTTAAAACATAATTGGAACACGGTACTCCAGTGGCGTAGCTAGACTCGACTTTCGGGGGGGGGGGGGGGGGTTACTTCTTTTATATATATATATATATATATATATGTGTGTGTGTGTGTGTGTGTGTGTGTAATCGCTTGGAATTTTTTCCTTTCTCTTCTCTCTTCTTTTTCTCTTTTTTTTTTGAGACTAACTTTTCGGGGGGGGGGGGGGGTTTGTCCTTAACCTCCCCCCCTTAGCTACGCCCCTGCGGTACTCGGTAACTCGGTACTCGGCTGAGTAGTGAAAGGCCGAGTACTCGGTACTCGGCCAAAGTGCTACTCAGTACGTCTCTACTGATAATGAGTAAACATGTCAATGAAAAGGTCGTCTAAATACCCCCTTCAAGTTTTCTCATGCTACGACAAAGACTGGGGCACCCCTTTTTTCTATGGAACCCACATGCTTCCCAGTTTCTATTCTTACCTTTCAGAAAATTTAAAAGAAAAAGAGGTTTAAAATACTGTAATGAAACCAGTTTTCTCAGCGCACGGAAAAATTGAAGAAAAAAAAACTTTGTCAAGAGATTCGGTAGACGTGAAATTAAAAAAAATAACAATCGTGGGAAAAGGTGCTAAGGTATCACAGTAAAATATCATCTCAGTCAAAAATGTTGTAAGTTTTACTCTACCGCAATCTACAACGTTAAAAGATTTCTCTCTCTCTCTTTACTAAATTTACCAAGTAGAAAAAAAAGTGACTTTTAGCAGAAATAGTGACCCGTAGAAAGCTTGTACTATCAAGCGTTTAATGAGAACCAAAAAAAAAACCTGCAAAACACAGCATTCCACGTCAAATCAATACGATTTGGAACAATTTGAGGACGGACCGTCACAGATCTGGATGAAACTAGGTACATGAAGAGATTTAACCTAGTTATGAATGAAGATGCTGAAAAAAAAATTTCCTTTCACCTCATTCAAAAGTTATTGATTATTAATTTTTCAAATTTTCATTAAAAAATGCTACACTTTGAAACGGTTAATAGTCATTTTCTCAGAAACTATAAAAGACAAAAGCTTAAAATTGGTCTTGTTTTAAAGCTTTTTTAATCTGCTTTGATTTGATGTGCCACTTCATGAAATCAAAAAATATTTATTTTAAAATTTAATTTAATTTTTAAATTTATATTTCTCAAAAACGGACAATTTAAAATTCTGAAAATAATCAAAAAATTACTTTGAGTTATCCTTTCACATCTCACCAAGTTTCATAATGGGATCTTAATGAGGTCAGTTGATACAGGGAGGCCAGTTTCGCATATCTGAGAAAATAAGGGTTATTGTGCTAAATAATAAACTTTTATTCACAAAAAAAAAAAGTTATAATAATTCAAGTGTTGGAATATTATGATTAACTCTGCTTCACATACATGTTTACTATTTTATGCAAATTTTTTTTCTAGAAATGAAGTTTCTTCTTAGTGTGATTTGTTCCTGAGGAATAATTACTAAAAATATTAATCATCTAAATCTCATTTTATTGGAAAAAAAGGAAATAAACAAAAACGTAAAAAAGGGGAACTCAAACAGTTAGCTACACACATTTCACCCCCTTTACTAGCAAAATGCAGGGGTGCCCACTAGGGTGAAGTGAAAAAAATAAATTTTTGAATTTCGAAACGCCTGGGGTTTCAAAAGTTGATGCCTTTTAGCATCAATAGATCACCCCTAAAATTTTAGCCTCCTAGGTTAATATCTTTAGGTTCCTAAATAACTCCAAAAATGTCCAAAAATGAAAAAAAGTCTATTTTTTTGAAATTTTTTACGAAATTGAAAATATATGATTTCTAAATGTTTGAAGGGGTAAATGTTAACTATTGGTAACATTAATATCTCATAAAAATTTTACTTCAATAGAGTAATTTCTTTAAATTTCCAAAAATTAGCAAAAATAACCAAAAATCGACCGTTTTTCTTTCCAATGTACGCGATTTTACGAAGCAAAAATAGGTTAAATGCATAAAATAAAAATATTTAAGCACAAAATCTAAACTTTTTTACAATTTATATATTTAATTTCTTATTTACATAATTTATTGTAACATTATAAAGGAACAAAAACAGTATTTTGTAAATAAAAACATAATGAATAAAAACATGAATATATGTTCGTAAAATACCACAAAACAACTTAACACCCAACATGAACAACAATGACAAAATCCTGCGGTAAGACAGAACTTGAATATGTCTTCTTTTATCAGTCAGCATTGATAATAACATGTTCTCTGAATAAGCCAAAAATGTAGAAAAGTGTAGCACTTTTTAATAAAAATTTGAAAAATTAATAATTAATAACTTTTGAATGAGGTGAAAGGATTTTTTTTTCAGCATTTTCATTCGTAACTAGGTTAAATCTCTTCATGTACCAAGTTTTGTCCAATTCTGTGACAGTTCGTCCTAAACCGTGTGATGGTTCTACACGGAATGACATAGTTTAAATTTTGGGGATTAATCACTGGAAAACGGATAATGCACTAAACATATATTAGCCTAGCTTTTAGTCATAAAACTTATCAATGTGTTTCTCCACACCTTCGATGCCACGTAACAAAGTAAGAGTAGTCAAAAAGAAACCAATGTCTACAAGATTTAAGGTATCTCAAAACTTGATCAAAGGTACTTTACTTTTGGAAACAAGGTACAGTATACTCCCGATTATCCGTGTGCGGATAATCCGGTTTGCGGATTATCCGTGCATCATTTCGGAATCACACTTTTTTAAAGCTTCTTTCAGGCTTTAAAATCAAGGTAATACGAAGCAAACCCTACTATCTGTGCACAGAGATCAAATCGGACACGTGTCCTACCCTCATGTGCTCTATTGCAGCTGCATGGTCAAAGGTAAAATCAGTTACCCTTGCACGATCTAGGAGAAAAATCTTGCCAGAAGAGCATTGGATGAAGAATCATTTTCGATTGCGGATGATAATATCGATAACATCATTGTGGATGTTAAAGAAATCGAAGGTTTCGAATCAGTTGACGCTGAAAATGTCGAAGAGTGGTTTAAAAAGGACGAATGTGAATCAGGATTTCAATGTCTAACTGACGAAAATATCATTGAACTTGTTACTGAATCAAACGCAAGTGATGGTACCGAAAACGAAGATGAGACCATGAAGAAAATACAATTTCACATTCTACTGCTCTACAATCTGTGGAACATTTATGGGATTACATGAGTGAAACAGGTAACGATTACGGAGAAATAATTGCAACGAGAAAAATTCATACGGACATACGCAACAGTTTAAACAAACAAAGAAAACAAAAATGCATCACCAATTGTTTTAAGCAATAAATTTCGAAGAAAAGTTTCTGGTTTATGTGAGTATATATATATATATATATATATATATATATATATATATATATATATATATATATATATATACACTACTGGCCATTAAAATTGCTACACCAAGAAGGCGACATAGTACTGACATGAAATTTAAACGACAGGAAGAAGATGATGTGATATGCAAATGATTAGCTTTTCAGCGCATTTAGACAGCGCACGCGCCCGCAGCGACACCTACAATGTGTTTAAATAAGGAAATTGTACAGACATTTTCCCACGTGCTAATTCAGTTTGAACGTTGCTGCGTGTTGGAAAATTGTTGTGATGCCTCGTGTAAGAAGGAAAAATGCGTACCAGCACGTTTCTGCCTTTGATAGAAGTCGAATTGTAGCCTACCGGGTTTGCGGTTTTTCCTATCGCAGTACTGCTGCTCGCCGTCGGTCGAGATCCGATGATAGTTAGCAAAATATGGAATCGATGGGTTCAGGATGGTAATACAGATCATCGTGCTGGTTCTCAACGGCCAGTAATCACTAGCAGCCGAGAGGACAGGCATGTTATCCGCATGCCCTTCATGGATCGTACAGCCACGTCACGAGCTTTGAGTCAAGAAATGGGGTCATTTGCGACACCACAAGTGTCTGCACGAACAGTTCGGCGACGTTTACAGCAGCATGGACTGTCACCTCGGAGACCATGGCTGCTGCTACCATTGACGCTGCATCACAGACAGGAACGCCTTCGATGGTGTGATCAGCGACGAACCTTGGTGTACCAATGGCGAGACGTCATTTTTTTTTTGATGAATCTAGGTTATGTTTACAATATCATGCTGGTCGCATTCGTGTTAGGCGACATCGTGGTGAACGCACACTGACAGCGTGCTTTCGCCATCGTCATACTGGCCCATCCCCTGGCGTGATGGTATGGGGTGCCATTGGATACACATCTCCGTCACCCTCTGTTCGCATTGACGGCACTATGAACAGTCGGCGTTACATTTCTGATGTGTAACGACCCGTGGCACTACCCTTTATTCGAGCCCTGCGAAACTTTGTTTCAGCAGGATAATGCACGACCGCATCTGGCCGGGAATGTGCAGACTTTCCTTGGTACGGAAAATGTTCGACTGATACCCTGGCCAGCACGTTCTCCAGATCTCTCACCAATGGAAAACGTCTGGTCAATGGTCGCTGAAAAACTGGCTCGTCAGCTAACGCCAGCCACTACGGTCGATGAACTGTGGCATCGTTTTGAAGCTGCATGGGTGTCTGTACCTGTGCATGCCATCCAATCTCTGTATGACTCAATGCCCAGGCGTATAAGCGCTGTTATTGCTGCCATAGGTGGTAGTTCTGGGTACTGATTTCGCGGGATCTATTCACCCAAATTTCTTGAAAATTTAATAATTTTTTATTTCTAACATAATATATGTGTCCAATAAATATCATTTTGTTATCTGCATTTCCTCCTGGTGTAGCAATTTTAATGGCCAGTAGTGTATATATATATATATATATATATATACAGTGGCGCCGACTCCATGGGGCCTGAGGGGGCCCGAGCCCCCTCAAAAGAAAAAAAAAGGGGGCAGAGCCCCCTCAATAATTTAAGAAAATTATTTGTTATTTAATGCTTTCTAAACTCACAAATTTGTCTCAGTATTTTTTATTTTCCTTGTTTGAAGATAGTTACCTTGTAAAATACATTCAGTAATGAGTTACAACAAATAATTTTTACAGTAAAAAGCAGGTTAACTGAAAACGAGTGGTGTGAATAATGACATTATTACGGTGCTGCAAGCGCTTAGAATTTGTCCCAGTGTGCGGATAGTCTGTCCGCTCAACAATGGGGCAGATAAGCACCGAGATATTTTGGATGAATTGGATATTCGACTAGTCGTCAATGGCTTAAAATTCAGTAATCCAGTCAGGCGGTCGACATTTGCACCTTTCTAAAGACAGCCCAAATATTGGTATTTAAAGAGCATTAAAACTGAGAATTAACTGCATACAAAATGTTAGATTTAAAATTTCGAAATATTAGTACTATTTTATTACCGTATTACTATAGTACTGCATTAGTTATTTTGAAATACTTAAATATTTTTGGGGTATAAGACCCTATAAAAACCCGCTATTTACATACTATATTAACTTCATTAAACAAATCAACTGTGGGATATAATTTTTATTTAATGAACTCTGAGCCTTATTCAAAGCAAGTTTAAATTAATATATATATATATATATATATATATATATATATATATATATATATATATATATATATATATATATATATATATATATTCACTATTCTTTAATAGCCTAAAAACAAAATTATTATACTATAAATTAAATTAACTTTTTACGAAAATACCGTACATGTGTTTGTTTGTATTTTTTTTTTCGATTTTTAAAGCCAAAACATGTGTCGGGTTAACGAGAGTAGAGTTTTCGGGGCTCTAATGTTGATAATATATTACTCTAAAATGCTTAAAAAACTGTAAAACTTACTTTTTCTACCTTCAATTAAAAAAATTTCCCGCTGTTAAACCCGCATTATGCCCCCCCCCCCTTCCCAATATTTTTTGTATTTAGACGCACTGGGAGTGCCCTTCCATGCAAGTCAAGTGCCCTACATTATATCAATGCCTAGCCACGGAGCTGCACAACTTCCCCCAAAATAGAACTGTAAAAATGTCCCACACTGAAGACAAGTGACATGATTTAATTGAACCAAAAAATTTTTATACAAATTCTTAGATTAACTTTGAAAACGCCATGCCACATGTTGTTTGTTTGTATAAATCATATACACCAGAAAATATGTAAATTGGCATTTTCAAGGTTCAAAAAATCTGAACTTTTTTTTTTTTTTTTTTTTTTAAGTGGGGGTGTGGACGCCTTAGGATTACATAACCCCTGGATCACCGATGACGTCTAGCCCCCTCAATAATTTTTGCAAGTCGGCGCCCCTGTATATATATATATTCTTTAATTTTTTCTAATTTCCCCTTAAATAGTTAACTTGCATATTCTTTAAATGATTTTTCGGATTATCCGTGTTTTTCGATTACCCGTGCTACGCCGACCGGTGATTAGCACGGATAATAGGGAGTATACTGTATATCGCCAGTGGAGTACCTTGGTCCTTCTAGTATTTCTTTAACTTCCGATAATTACGTAGTAATTGAAATTAAAAAAATATAGCTTGAATGAGAAGGATTCGTGATGTATTCAGAGAAAAACTTTTTTTTTTTTTTTTTTTAATTTTGTTACCAGTGAGCTTAACGGGTAAAAAGTAAAAATAGGTCCAAGGTAGCCCAACTTCCCCCATAAAACAAAATTATTTCTCTTGAAATAGCGTTCAACGAATGGATAGCTTTACCAAGTCTAAGCGTAGTGCTCTTTTATGAAATTGAACAGCACCAAAAACCTACAAAAACACAACAAATTAAACGGAAGAAATGAAGTATCGTCAGATTCATCACTTCGTTTGATGTATCATCGAGGGGGAGGGGAGAAGATTGGGGTTCCAATATACATTCTAAGGTGGCGAAGAACGTGATCGAGGAGCCAAACAAGGAAAAGAGGTCTCGATTTCTCGCGGGATGTGAAGTTGCTGGATCGAGTATTAAGTTCCCCGTGTTGTTTACGATTCAGCAGCTATCAGTTACAAGAGAATCCAGCAGCAGTTTTCAGCGCGTCGATGAGAGTTCGAGGGGAAAAAAGATTCGCCTTTGGGAGGACTTTATCTAGGCACTATAGCTTTACCAAACTGCTCAGAAGATGCGTTGAGTTGCACAAGAAAACTTTTTAAAAAGACGTGATTTTCTTATGTCTACATAGTTGGCAGTAGCGCAAAAGACAATAAAAAATTGTTTTACACCAAAGCTCTAATGAAGAGAGAATGACAGCAGTACAATCTGAGCTTGAGCTTTGCCTTCAAAGAAAAACATATTTAAATATTGTAAAACATCTGATTATTATTCGTTCTTACCGCTCAGAAATAGGTATCAAGAAGACTTATTTTTTCTTCTTTCTCTCCTTCTCTACTTTATGCATGGGGGGGGGGGGATCTTGCTCCCACCTCCAGTTTTTTTTGGGGGGAAGAGAGGGAAAAGACTTTTTCATTTAAAATTTTCGGCATTAAAATCAGTTTTGGCGCAGAAATCCCGTTGCACTTTTGTATCGCTATGTATCAGAAAATTGGCGCAGTTTGGCTCAGATTTTTCAGCCTTGCATAGTGATACTTATGCAAATCAAACAAAAACTGCTCAAAAATTAAAAAAAAACCCGAAGTACCGGTCACAGAAACAAAAACGAAAAGAAGAAGTATCCTCCAAATAACACCCCCAACAACCGAAACAGGATAGCACCGATATTTGGGTGACAGCCAATCCAGTTTTATTTATGCCCCGTTATAAGTGGTCCTTATTTATAACCCCTTTAATGTAAAACAGCTGTAACAGTCATTCCCTCCTGGGAACTTTTTGTGTTAAGGCTCGTAAACCGCGCTCGGTTTTTGTTTCTTTGGACGGCGTGTTACCATTTCCGCCCTTATTTACGGTACCTCCGATAGCAATTAATATAAGCGGCCATAACAAGGCTGATATTGGACACCGGCTGAAAGCGAAGTTTTAGCTTTAACAGAATATCAGTGTTTCCCGCTTTTTTTCTTCTCTTCCCCTTTTCAACTCCGAGCATCAGCTTTTAATAGCAGAGCAAATTTTGGAGGAGAACGAATTTTGAAATGCGATAAAATAAAAAAATGCACGCAAGGAAAGAAAGAGGCGAAAAGGGCGGTTCATGAAAAATAAGGAGCACAATTAGGAAGAAGCACGAAATTTTAATTCATTCAAATTCAGACTTCTTCTATCACGCAATCTTGACAGAAACAGATGATGAACATTATATGCATCAGAGGGAGATGATGAACCTACCAAGAGGAACTTCATAAACAATAGGATGCAACTAATTACTCGAATTTCAGGAGCATTGCGTAATTAGAGATGTCTAAAGCAACAGGCATCTAAATCTGAAGGTTCAGAAAATAAAGTACTTGTCTTTTTTTTTTTTTTTCATCTAAACGACCCAGTTTTAAGTAAATTACAGCTTATTCCTTTCGGACCTGAAAGGTTTTATTCGATGAAAGAAAACCACTCATCCTCTACCCCTATGACCTGTAAAAGTTCGTCGAGTGTTTACGTAAACACTTTTTTTTATTAATTCACATTTCTTTCGCATTCTATAATAGAATTAGTAAGATACCGAATTCAAAAAAGAACACCTAAAACACACACAACAGACAACACACGAAGAAATTCTCATGTTATCCCTCTAGTTGATGTGCTCCTAAGACCACCGCTTATTGCGATCATATCAGCCTAAATTATTTAGGGCTAAGTAAAAATCTCGTTCCTATCACTGAAAAGCATTTTCCATACAACTAATACAAGAAAAAATATTTTTATTTAATTGTTTAACAGAACGTCCTTAATATCAAGGTTTTCGTTCAGCAAAATTTAAAAACGAATGATGAGCAGTTTTTAAATTCAGCTAACATTAAGCATAGTTTATTTAATAAGTATGTCGTTTCTAAAGTGTAGTCTTAGGAGTGACATGTTTATCATTTAATTCAGGACGAATGGCTTAAATATAGCTCAAGTTAGGCCCACCATAACGCCACAGTGGACAGGAACAATTGACACTCACAAAATGTGAGGCACTCTATACAATCCGAATCATAGGACCTGCTGGAAAATGTCCATGTGGATCCCTAGATTACCCTAATATAATATCGTCCGCGGAGACGTCTGTACAGTTCAAACCTCATCAATGTACTGCGGTTTCAAAAAGTACAATACGAGGCGGTTTCAAAAAGTAAGGTAACAAGTCCAATAAAATTAATTCAATTATAAAAATGCATAAATCTTAAGGAGGGAAAAGTACAGATTACATATATCGATGCATTTGTCCAGCGGCACACGAAACCATCGAAACCGGAGGGGAAGAAATTGTCAAGAATGTGAAACCACATCAAGAGAATCAAGACGGCTTGCTGAACCGCAGCATTGGTTCTCAAAGGTTGATCTCACAAGTATATCCAAAGAAATGGAAATCACTTGGTGCGAGGTCGGGGCTATAAGGAGGGTGATCCAATACTGGGAAAATTAGAAGTAACGGGCCCGTGCAAAGGACAAATTTTTAACGAACATAGAATATGCTCTCCTTTTTTGACGTGTCACCAATTATTGGTATTTCACTTAAACTAGAACTGAAGTGATTAACCTGGCTTTCAAATGGTGCCGAAGTTGATATGACTCTATCAAACTTCAATCCTTGTTCACCCAAAACGATCATTTTTCTAAATTTAAAAAGTCAAAAACTCGTAACATGTCAATAATGGGTGCCTTTGCCCTACCTAAGACAGACACGGCACATCAAAATAATTGTCATAAAATGTAGCAGAATCGAGGCATTTTAAGAACATTCCTCCAAAGCAAGAACACCCAAAACAAGGTGGAAACCAGTTCGCTTCTATCGTTCTATTTTCAAATCAGACGATCATTGATGCACCCCACAACCACAGAACGTACCCATTCGTTACGGTTTAAAACAAGTAAACTAATTACAGAAGACGGTGAATGAGGGAGCAAGGCCAAAAGTAATAGAGTAGACTGCTCCCCTCTTTCAATTTGGCATATGAAAGTTTCAAGAAAAGGAAAAAAAAATGGAGAAAGACTCCCTTCAGGGGGTCTTTAAAGGACTTCACCTCTTGATGAAAATGCCAAAGATCTTGTTATTCATCGATTAGGGCAAGAAGGCGAAATCTTTCCCCGACGTCATTAGAGAAATCTAGAACCAACTTCAGCAAAAGGGCGAGTAATTGGGAAAATATTCATTGGTTGTGTGCTTGCATTTGAAAGTGAAAAGGGGGAGTTTTTTCTTTTCTTAAATCGCATGGGTATCACAAAAGTTGAACTAGCCTCTTATTGCTTTTAAACATGGATCTGCAATTTCGTTCCTGAGACTATTATCTACAGCACTTCTATGCTATATTGATTCTTTATAGAAAAAAGAAATCAAGCAGCTGTAATTGAAATAGAACCCTACAGCGTGGGGCCCATTTAAAAAAAAAAAATGTAGGCTTGTCGATATTTTTTTAATTAACGGCATTTTGAATACGTGCTGGGAAGTCAAGTTAAAGAAAAAATAGCACGCATAAAAAAAATAAATAAAAAATAATTAAAAAAAACGACATTATCGAAATTAAAGATTTCCTTCCTTCCCAATAACATCTCGATAAATTCACTTAATGCATTTGAAAATGGTTTTAAATTAGAAAAATGCGAAGAAAATCTGCTTCTGAACGAAGAATTCCTGTAAAATAATAATAATAATAAAACAGCTACAGAATAACTTCGGGAAATGGGTCATTCCATAGTGACGAAAGTAAAATTCAGTCTCTATGTTGTTGCATATCACGAGTTGAAAACGTCTAATAATAATTTACTTGGGGTTTTACAAAATTTTGTGAAAGAATAAAACTTATGCGTAATATTCATACAATAAAACACAGTATAAATCACATAAATTGTTTTTTGAAACTAAATTACTATAGTGTGACGAACGTAACATTTTTGAAACCTTGAATTTGCAACATGAAATTCAGCTCTCAATTTCTCTGAAGTTTAGGTAGATATTCATAGGCGGATTTAAGACTGAGTTCCTGGGGGGGGGGGGGCAGGATTTTTTTTTTTTTTTTTTTGGAGCAACATTTTTAATTGCCCTCCCCCCCCCCCCTTCCCATGTTTTTGTCTGTTTTCCGTGATGCGTAAGACCATTCTTTATTTTTTTATGTGTCGTTTTCATTACTGTGTGTAATCATGCTGTCCTTTTTAAATTGACCTTAAAAGAGAGGGGGCTGGTATTAAGAGAGTAACGCAGTGCTCCCTTTTAAGTGGGATATAGAATATCTCCAGTTTTAGGGGGCCCGGGGGTTACTCCCCCGGTGGGAAATTATCTAAAATGGATATAAAATTCTGCATTTTGAAGTCTTATAAGGGTTAATTGGAAATAATAGGCAAATAATTTTTTTTTTTAAGTTTTACGCTTTAAAAGTGCTTTGTGATGCAAGTTAATACTTTAAAAGAAATGGTGCACAGATTTAGAGAATAGGTATCAAGAGAGAGTAACATACTACCCATTTGAACAATTCTTAATTTATACACTTGATAAGAAATAAAATTGAAGCACACTTTGCTTAGGAGTTTCAAAGACTTGTCTAATTATTTTGAAGGTTTGGTTGGTTAGATTGGGTTTTTGGTTCAAAAGCCTTTGTAGGCTATACTGCGCCAATCTTTTCAGGGATTTTAGAACCTATCAATAATTTGCACTTTCTAGCCTCTGAAATTGAGTAGTAGATTATACACTTGCACAGTATTGTTCAAACTTTGTAAGAAACGGCTATTTTAAGTTTAAAAGAAAAAATAAACTTTAATTTCCTATTCAAAAAAGAAAAAATCATGATTTTGTTTTGTTATAAGATTTTGAAAGATAAGTTGTTACTATATAAACTCCTCCCAAAACTGGGGAGCATTGTCCCCTTTGCCCCCCCCCCCCCTATAAATCCACTCATGCTCTTCTAAACTATTAAAAAACAAAAAAATGATTTTTTTTTTAATTTTTGGAAGATGTGTTGTTACTACATAAAGTCCTCCCAAAACTGGGGGGGGCATTGCCCCCCTCTGACCCCCTATAAATCCGCCCATGTAGATATTATTGTGAAATCAGTTTAATGCGTTATTTTCATTCCTTAACTTTGTTTTTCATGCAGAATAATACTCATTTTTCTAATAATGGTACAGAAATGAATATTTATTCAAAATATGAAGTGAGACGAACGTAACATTGAAGAGCGTAACTCTGAAGTTAGTTCGTCACGGTGATGACGTGTTGTTTTTTAGACCGTTACGTGTCTAAATATTAATTAATAAGTAAGCACTTATACTTTGTCTTAAAAGTAATTTATATCAACAATTTTTCAACATGGATTAAATAAATGCTTTTTTATTGGCTTTGTGCAAAATTTATTTTTTTCTTCTCTGTTTTGAAGTGAAACTTTTTATGTGAGAGCTTTGCTTTCCTGATCCCCAACATTTTTGTGTGACGGAAGTGACGTAGTTGTTTTTTAATTGTTTTCCGAAAAATTAAAAATGATAGCGTTTAAATTTAATTTTGTTAATAAAATTAACAGTTTAATTTCAAGGCTTAAGTAAGCATATATTTGTGGATTTTAGTCACTTTTAAAGTTTCAAATAATGCAGGTTTTCGATTATTTCTTTAATTCAAGTTTAAGAGCGTAATCCACACTGCTAAGGTTTAGCCTTGAATTTAGTTTAACTTTTATCATCAAAATTAACTTTATTATTACTATTTTTTATTGTTTTTTGGCAACAGCTAAAAGGCGGATTTCGAGTAATTTTTAGTTTTTCTCATTGTTTATATTCTATTTTCTTCATTAAAATATGCAATCATACTGTGAATACGCCTAAGTCAAAAAAAACAAGAGCTTGGCGTCAGAGAAAACGTACGGGTGAAATGGCAGTTTAGAATGTAATAAAGAAGAAAATATAAACGTCTTCTTATGTCTTGGGTCTTTACAACACACTTTTTTTTTTTCATCACACAAAAGCGGAACTTTTTTTTTTCCAGAAAGCTATCAAGAAATGTAATTTTCTTTACGAAAACAATATCCACAGTAAGGATTGTTTTTTCAAGAAAACTTCTTCCAGGAACTTTTTGACTTTCATTTCTGCCACAGTAATTCCATTATTGTTATTATTATTATTATTATTATTATTATTTACAAAAAAAAACATATAAAAGTCTATTTTTTTCCTGGGACTACATGGGAGAGCGTGCTTTTTGAACCTTTTTTTTAAACTTAGCATGTTGAGAAAGGCGAAGTTGCATTGGTTTACAACTCTATACATAGCTAGCTTACTAGCTTCTCTACAATTGATTTTCACCCCCTCCCCCCTTCCTGACTTCTCATTTTTGATTCCGCAGTCTTTTTGATTTTTTTTCCCGTAATATTTGCATACGCTCTGCTGCTTTTTTTCGCTTCATTTTCTTTTTGTTTACCTGCCATTCTTGCTCTGCTTTAACTCTCTCTCTCTCTCTCTCTTTTATTTTTGACCCGCTAATTTTTCCATAAAATGCAAGTCAAGAAAATTCCACAAATATGTGTTGAAAATCGAGTTAATTGTTGCAAAAATTACAAAATATACTCCTGTTTGTGAAAATTTGCAACACAATGAAGGAAGCATCATAGTTGATTGAAATTTAATACACAATTGAGTGGTAATGGTACAAAAAAATAATAGTTTAAAAAACTAAAAAAACACGCTTTCGTAGCAAAATGAACTAAAAAGTGAAAAATAATCTTTGGATGATAGTAGTTGACCAATCACTTAATTTTAATGTAATACAAAAAACGTATGGGGTGCTGTCTATTTACATTTTTGCTTGGACAACAAATGAAAGAAATTCAAGACAACTGATAAGAAGCCCCCCCCACGCTTTTCTGTATTACATTAAAATTAAGTGATTGGTCAACTACTATCATCCAAAGATTATTTTTCACTTTTTAGTTCATTTTGCTACGAAAGCGTGTTTTTTTTAGTTTTTTTAAAGTATCATTTTACTTTTCTGCTTTTTAGTCTTATGTTGGAGAATTATCAGGTGACGAAATTATTTATAAAACGAGTGCGAGGTAATATCTCAAAGTTAAGACAAGGGCACCCCGATGGGAAGCTACTGTGAGTCATCGATGTATATTTGCGGAAATCATATTTATGTTACTTTGAAAATTTGAGATGCATTTAAATAAAAGTTTTGTTCAACAATGATCTGATCAGCAATGAATTTCCAATTGAAGGCTCACCTAAATTTTGGCATCAAATTAGTTTAAAACAATTATATTTCATGTTCTAATTACCTTGGAACATTGGAACAAATTTTGTCTGATGCAGAAAAATTAAAGGTTTTTGTAGATATTTTTAAATAATTTTTGCGAGCATTTTTAAGGTATTTTTTAAAGTTTTTCCTTTTTCACATTGTTGGATTTATGCCAAATATTGATTAAAATTGGAGAAAACTAACAATTAAAAGAGTTAATTAATTAATTTGATTATAGAATATTGCATTGTCATCGGGTCTGAGGTCGCGTGCCAAATTTCAAAAGAATCCGATCGCAGGAAGTGGGTGAAATTTGAGCTGCAAGATTCCGTTACAAGATACATACATACATACATACATGCAGGTGAAGTTAATAAAAGCGTGTTAATAAATGATTACATTTTCAAACCAAACAAACAATAAAAAGAGATAGAAATTAGTATTTTGTGTGGCCACCAGGCGCCGCAATAAGAGCTGCTACACGACTCGGCATGAAGTTGAAACAAAGTTTAACAATCTGCCTGCGGAAGAATATTCCATATTGTTTGTATGCGCAATCAAAGTTCGTCTGTCGAAGCAACAGGACGAGGATCAAGAGCGAGACGCCGCCCAACGAAATCACACACATGTTCGATCGGTGACATAACCGGGGTATATGCAGGCCAAGGAAGAAGCTGTACCTGCTGTGAATCAAGGTAGGATTTGACAGTCCTGGCGACATGTGGACGGGCATTATCCTCTGGAATACAGCCCCTGGCAATCCTTGCAAGAAAGGAATAGCTTGGGGCTGTAAAACTTCGTTTATGTATCGGTACTGTTCAAATTGCCCACAATTCGAAGCAATTGTGATCGCCCATGATATGCTATGGCACCCCAAACCATAACTCTGGGTGTTCGTCTACTGTGGCGTTTGATACTGCACTCCGGAATGTGCCGTTCACCGGCATAGCGGCTGATACGAATTCGACCATCATGGTTCCACAAATTGAAGCGGGATTCGTTGGAAAATATGACTTGTTGCCAATCAGCATGCCAACTCCTATACACATTGGCCCATTGTAGCCGCAGGCGGCGATGGTTTTGCTTGAGAGGAATCCTGTATGAAGGAATCCTTGCGCGCAGTCCACGCTGCAGCGAACGTTTCCGAATTGATTAAGCACCCAATGAAACACCTGTAGCTGTTGGCCACTGTGCTGTCAATTGTCTAGAAGAAGTTGTGCGGTTCGTCAACGCCATACGCACCAGGTGTCTTTCATCGCGATCTGATGTCACATTTCGGGGTCCACTCCCGTATTTCCGAGCTGTCCGACCCTCGTCTCTCCACTGCTTCCAAACACGCATGATTGTGCTGCTGTTACGCTGAAAACGAGCGGCTACTGCACGATAAAACAATCCAGCTTCACGAAAGCCGACGATTCTGCCCCGTTCCAACTCCAAAAATTGCTCAAATTTCGCTTTCTTTAATCGAAGAGGCATAGTAAAGATTCAGCTAACGTTTACTCTAGCATATAACCACCGATAATCATACACGCCTCGCTACAGCCATCTATTTATATTCGGTTCGATACGCCGCACAGTGGGACGAAAACGCTAAAAAGCTCTGATAAGTGTTTTTAAACCTCTCTCGCTTGTTTGTTTACGCAGTCATGTTATAATGGATTTTTCTCGATTTGTTTGGGCTCAGTGTCCAAAGTTCGCAGGTTTACGCAGCTAATTCCTTTTCAGGGTCATTCTACAGATCATTGATGACTAATTAATGTTAATTTCTAAGAGGACATAAGAGGACATTTTTTTGTATAGTGATTTGAAAAAAATAATCTTGAATTCCGAAGTTTTTGGTGCTGATCAAAACCGATTTTCGGTTTGAGAATTCGATTACTCATTTTTTTTCTTCTTATTACTATCGTTGGACATGAGAGAAATTAAATATACCCGCCTTTGATAAGAAAAAAATTTTTATAGACTGTTTAAAAGCAATTTTTGTAAATTCCCGCACTCGTGGTTCTTCAACTTTCTAAAGGCTCCCTTCAGCTTTGTAGTGGATGCAGGGCTCTAAAATTCCAGTTCTGATTGCCTAAGAGGTAGGCCTGTGCAAATTTATTAATCCTCAGTTGGTTTGGTGTAGGGAAAAAAAACCCATTTATAAGCGCTTTTTGGCGTTTTCGCCCCACTGTGCGCCGCTCAGAGGGCGCTGCTCAGTATACGCATGCGCTACCTGTCTGCAATTCTAATCATTTTCATATACCCTACTTTACATTTCCTGCAATTTTCAGCTCACTCGCGTTAGTCCTTCGTGGTGTTGCAATTTTCACAAACAGGAGTGTATTATACAGTAACATTGAAAAAAACAACTATTTCAAAATATTCATTTCATTCATTTTTTATTGAACTAAACGTTCGAAAGCTGCAGTGTTTGTTTCAAGCGATTTCGTTCATCACAATCAATATGATACCTTCGTCAAGCTGATAGCTAATTGTGTAAATAATTTAATAAAAACTCAACATTTTAAATGCATTCTAGGAAACTCTTAGGGAAGAGATTAAAGCAAAAATTTTCTTTTTATAGTCCTATAAAAAGTGTGGAAGGGAAAATACGACGCATTGTGACGAACGCAACAGGCCGTTCAACCCAGAATTCAAATTAGGTTCAACGAGAAAAAAAATAATAAAATTCAATGAAAGAAATTGAAGAAACTGAAATCTGAAAATGCAAGCAATAACTGAAAGAAAAAAAAAATATTTACATGAAATGCATCCCTAAAAAATTATAGGTCGCGTTTCTTGAATGCTTTATAGTTAAAATTTACATGTTGTTGTTGAAGATCTTCAAGCAGTAATTATTCTACACACGGCATCCATCTTGAAAAACTTTTACGAGATTCGAAAATTAAGAATGTTATCTCTAAAATTATGTATAACACGTTAATGTTGATTGAGTTTGAAATTCTGGCCTGCAGGTTGAAATTTTCGTGGAATGACCGGTACAGAATAAAAGTAAATTAGAAAGAGAACTGCTGAAACAATAATTAAAATATATTTTTACTTTTATGATTTTGGCCTCCTTTTTTTTCTTTTTTTTTTTTTTTCTCTCATTTTGGAGAAATAAACTTATGACAAGAACGACAAGAGAAACCATAAGCAACAATATTGAAACAAGAGACAAAAAATCAGCAGAGAAACAACAGAAAATTTCTGATTATTAATGATGAGTTGTAATATACTATTTCTAAAAGTACTGTTCAAGCACTTGTAATTTCAAACAGGCAACTAATTTAGAGAATAAATATTCAGAAAATATGTACTATATGTAACTTCTGCACTGTACTAGTCGAAATCATTATAGGTTTTACGTATAGATTTGTTATAAACCGAAATCCCAAAAAAAAATATTTTAAGTATCCCTAAATCCGCTCTGGAATTGAGGACACCCGAAATTTGGAGACACGTCAACAAATTGTTGCTTAGAAATATGATCACCAGTGTTGAATAGAAATCGGGGGAAAGATTCCTGGGATCACATTCAAACTGTGCTGAACTACAACTGATGACAACTAAATCTGCAAGTGCGGTAAGAACCTGAACTGTCAGAAATCAGCTTCAGATTCTGTCATGGTCACGTAAGGAATGGTCACTCTCCTATTGTATGGTCATTAGTCACCCTAATGCAGAATATTAGTTAGAGGAAAGATTCATGGAATCAAGTCCAAACTGCGTTAAACCACGCCAGCACGACAACTCTCGATGGGTTAAGTGCCACGAGAATCTGAAATGTCAGAAATCAGATTCGATCCATTATCTCATGGTCACCTTAGGTATAGTCACTCTACTGTATGGTCATTGGGCACCCTAGTGTAGAATATTTGCAAGAGGAAAGTTTCCTGGAACATTCAAACTGTGTTAGACCACGACAATATAACAACTAACTCTACCTGCACAAAGCCGCAAGAACCTGAAATGTCAGATATCAGATTCGGATCCATTATCTTACGGTCACTCTATTGTACGGTCATTGGTTATCTTAGTGCAGAATATCAGCAAGAGGAAAGTTTCGTGTAATCACATCAAAACTGTGTTCGACCACGACAGCACGATCTTATACAGTGCCGCAAGAACCTGAAATGTCAGAAGTCAGCTTAAGATCCATTATTCCATTCATTCTTCTGAGAGCAAACCGGAGACAAAAGAAATGACCTAATTAGGAGAGAGGTCAATCGAGGGAGGACTTAAGACATCCACCGGTAATCTTCCCGTTAACGAGCCGACATTCGCTAATTAGCGCGAATCGAGAATTATTCCCCTGGTGCATCCATCCCTCAAAAGTTGAGATAATTAAAACTCGCAAAAATCGACCCGACATGTTGCATCACTCGGAACGGCAAGAACAACATGTCCCAAGCTCATTAACGCAAACAATAGTTGGGGGGGGGGGGGGGACACAATAAGAAAGTAACGTTTCCAAATACTCGGTTACAAGGGATGGTTATGATAATGAAGAACATTAATTATTAATCTATCAATTAAAAAAGATTACTTCAGCCAGGCTTGTTAATGATCTGCCGACGTGGAAAGGTTGATGTGCAATGCGACAGATATTAAAGAAGCAATAAGGTAATCCAGATTACTCTTAATTAGCGGGAGATTATCTTTTAGATTAAAGAAAAAAAGGAACTTAAGTTTGTGCGCATCCATTAATTAATTATTTTGGACAAAATTGTTTGCGTATCCTAAACGCCGAAGCCTATCATTTGGCAAGTAGCCAAGGGCGTTATATGAACTAATCTTGCGGTTGCAAATGGCGATTTGCCACGAAGACACTCTTTTGCCATAACGGGTAAAAAAGTGAGAAGTTGGTTAGATCAATAATAAAAGAATCCGAACCAAAACTTAAGATAATACGGTAGTTATTTCAGTGTAACAAGAAGAAATTTCCCTAATTTATAGCCATTTAAAACCGAAATCTATTACTTCCGAATGTTATGACAAAAATGACGCTAAAACAGAATTGGGAACAATCCAAGTCCATAATTTATACATTGCGAAATATTGAGTTCTTTTATCATATACTAATTAATCGATGATGTTCCGACACATCAACGAAAAAAAAAAACAACAAAAGATTTTTTTTTTAATCAACATTAAAAACAGGATTGAAGTTGCAGGGAACCAAGATAAGGTAAGTGCTCCAGTAGTCGGCCACAAGGACAAAACTGCTTATAAATAGAATATATGTAACTCAAAATCGGATATGACGCATTCCCACATTCCTTTACCTGTCCCCAATTATCATCCAATAACAATGAAGTTTTAAGTACGTTCTATAAAGTACTAATGAGTCATTTTATTTCAAATGGTGTGCCCATCATCTTAGTTGGCGAATCTGCATATTTTTTCTTAAGAAGACACATCATCTTTAAATGTTAAGTACCCTTATTTTTTTTCGTTCTGATGTAAATTTTCTTTTACTTATGTTTTAATGGATAGTATAACATTACGTTTCAATTAAATATAAAACTCCTTCTGAAGACTCAATTATTTTTAGAGAGGTGGCCGACCACTTGGTACTGAATTCTTATGCATTTCCAATAGTCGGCCATGGCAGATTGGCCACTAGTTCTATACTGTTTTGTTGATCTACCCAGTACTCAACTGCGTACCTAATATGGATTTTCTAATGTTCATCAAGTACTAATTAAAATTAAGTATTGACACAGCTGCAATTTAGCTGTTTTGAGAAAAAATTCCCTTTCTAACGTTATTTCTTCTAAAGAAAATGTTTTAACTTTCTGTCGAAACTTTTTCTTTGACAAAAGGGGGTTATTTCATCATTTTATTACCTCTAATGTTGTTTTAACTTAGAGTTCTTGAAAACAGGTGTTATAAATTTAGTCCATCGTTGCGTTTAGAATAAATGTTCTATTGCTTAACACGTCATTAGCAAATAGTGATGTATCGTCTTTCTTATCAAACCATATTACGTTTATGGTTTGATTTTACTAAGGCTAATTATTTCAAATGTTGGTAACACCTTTTATTACTGCTTTCATAATCAAATATTTATTTCATTAGGTTTTCTTCTGTGGGAAATCAAAATTTATTTCTTTTTTAAAATAATGCAGACTTAGTTTCAAAATTGCATTACGTGGCTACTAATTTCATTTTCGTTTATTTATTGTTTACTAATATTCGAGTTGAAAGGATGTATGATTATCTTCATGACACCCCAAATGTCTGAATTTCAATTTACCTACATACAGGCCCGTCATTTGGGCAATTAATGGGGGAGGGAGGGGGCAATTGACACCTCTGGATTTTCACAACATAATGCAATTATGCATTTTTGTTGTATTTTGATGGTTTTTTTTTTCCTTTCGAATGAACTGAATTCATACTCTTTGACCTCCCCTCCACTAATAAACTTTGAAAATACGGACGAGTTTACATAATTCATCTTACTGCAGTTCATTCACAACGAAGTACCATTGTTTTTATGATAAATTTTGCTTTAGACGTGTTCTTGTTTGATAATCTTTTGAGTAAAAGGATTTTCACTTTTATTGTTTTGAGGTGAAATTATTACCAAAACTACAATTTCAATTTTGTGTTCCGTATGTTGAAATTTCGTTCAATGAACATAAAGACTAGTCCAATGTCAATCATATCGATCATTAATTCGCTCTTTATCGGTCATGAATTCTATCAACTCTTTCGTTCAGTCAATGTTAACATAAACAGTTAACACTGAAACCTTTTTGTGCCAAGGTGGGGGAGGGGAGAGTCCAAATTCTCATGTTTTAGAAGTTTTCAAATTGCCTCCCCCTCCCCCTTCCCGAAAAAAAATCCGGCTTAACGGCTATTTTCCATTCATCAAATTTCTTTCGCAGCTATGATATCATTTTAGTGAATGACGTAAAACAGGGGTTCTCAAACTTTCAGCCTTACCAGCCCCTTTGAAGACTGACATGAGGTCACCCTCCCCCCCCCCCCCTTCCCTCCGTACGTGCTTAATACAAGCAATCTGGAGCTGATATGGATCAGCTCCAGACATGAAAACAAGTAAATAAGGAAAAATCTAGATAGTTTCACACACAAAATTTAACTCAACTGTTCAAAGCTTTATTTTAAACAGCTTTTACTGGAAGATATGAAATCCAAGATGAAAAGAAGTAAATACAATTTTTTGAGGTAATTTAGGATCCAAGTGAGGCTGGCGTACACATGGCGTTCACTTTCACAACATTAATGAGAGAGTTGATTTTATTTTATCTGATATACCTTAACACCCCTCCCCTCCCCAGTTGCCTTGATATTCTTTTGCACCCCCCCCCCCCCCCGTCGTAGGTTGAGAACCGCTGTTGTAGAAGATAAATAATAATAAAAAAATATTGCATGAAATGCATATTCAAACTGATTGCAGTTTAGAAGATAATATAAAGATAAACATTATGAAGACACCCAGAATGCAAAATTCTTTCATAATTACTGGAAAAATTATTTTTTTAAGTACACTGCTGTGCTGTAAGTTTCGCATTCAATTTATTTCAAATTTATTCACTTACACCTCATAAGAGTAACGGAAATGAAACAGCCGACTACTGGCTCATGCATGGCCGAGCACTGGGTTTCTATGGCCGACTATTGGAGCATTTTCTCGTATTTACAATAGCTTGATTTTTAGAATAAAAATATTTTTATTCCAGAAACAAGTTAGTGAATCATTATCAGAAAGGTACAGCCTAAAGGTTTGCATTGTTTTTGTTGTTGTACCGATAGCTGAAGTTTATAGCTTAACAAAACTCAACAACTGATCTCTTAAATGGCCGAAAACTAGAGCTTTTACCCTATTAAAAATTCTACATTTAAAACTTCAACATTAAATTATCAATGCATCTCTTATACTTTTTCGAATGAATATGCAAGACGACTTCGCTAATTTAGTTTAAGAAAGATTTAACCATACATATGAAGTACCAATAATTTTATCCCCGTGTAATGAGAAAAACCGCTAACGAAGACAGTATCGGTATTTATCCTTTACAGGGTACATCGCGGCGTATTTTTAATCTTCGCGATTATTTTTCATTTAATTTACTGTTTCCATGATCGGCCAAGTTGAAACGAATATAATTTATTGATCGACATTCTCGAAGATACAATTAAATGTCCCGAGAGAGATATTTTACCGCTCGACTCATTCAATGTACTACTAACACATCAAATACAGTAGGTAAAAAACGGCACTAGAGAACGTTAGAAATCACAAGAAAACCCATTAATAAGTTCCACCTCACCAGTCTAAATTCACTTCTCCTCTTTAACTCCAATGCGGTCGTTTCCAAAACTTTAAAAGTATTTTTTTCTGTAAGAGCATGCTTAAAAACATAGGATCTGACCTTTTTTTAAATAATTTGACTAAGTTCAATACTTTTAAAAAATTTCTTAAATCGGTGCGATTTTATTGTTTACGTTTCTGTCGTGTGACATCAGAAATGATAAAATGCCATTCAGTGTTGCCATTCACAGAGAAAAATATTTAATTCGCATCTTTACTCACGTTTATTGTCAACGATATGGTTGATACCAAGCGAAGAGCGCAATAGTTAATTCGTTTCACGATTATCATAACGTGGAAACGCGAAAGAAAGATGCGCCAAATTGCATCATTTGTGACGTCATAAAGACCACGTCTTGTTTTCAAAACCGGACATTTTAAAAAATTAATTAAAAAATAACTGTTGGGAAAATGAAAGTATTTTCTGGGTCCATGTTATTTTTTACTCATTCTATCAATTTCAGTGACTAAAAGTCGTTATTTTGACTGAAGGAAACAACCCATTAATGCTGTGTCCATTTAGCTGTTTTTACTGACAAGAATTCTACCATAAGTATTATTTTCGTCGAAAATTTTTCGCAAGTATTCTTTTCCACAAAATATTTCCAGCTACTGGTATTACCACTACTATTTCTGACATTAATTTTGTCAACATGAGAGATGAAAGAAAACGCTTCCCTCTATACAAGGTTAAGGTGATCTGGTCAGCAGAAATATCTGAGGTATTTCCATTATGTTCTATCAAGACAAAAATGGATAAGTACACCAGAAATGCCAAAATAAACTCGCGATGCTGAGCTTTCAATTTTTTACTGACAAATTAAACGTTACTAAATCGAGAAATAATATCATATTTATTTTCCTATTAACTTCAAACCTTTTTTTATCTAAGTTAGGCATAGAACGTAGTTTCAAAAGATTTCCAGGAGGAACGATGTTTTCGAGTTTTAGATTATATTTTGAGACATCTTGCGACATTTTTGGTCTAAGACGAAGGATATTTAGATATAAATGGAGATATTTTAAATTATGCTCGGCGAAAAACCTATGGTTCAGGATAAAAGTTAAATCATAAAAAATATATTAATTTGAATTTTTAGCATCTTGAATTCGAACTATGTTTTTCGTAATCACGAGCGTGTGTGTGTATGAATGCGCGTGTGTTTGTGTAGGCGCATGTGTGTGGGTGCGTGTGTGTGTATGCATACATGTGTGTGCGTGTTGTGTACGCAGTGTTGTGTGTGTGTGTACGCGCGTGTATGTGTGTAGGCGTTCGTGTGTGTGTAGGCGTTGGTGTGTGTGTGTATGTAGGTATAAGTGTGTGTGTAGGAGGAGTGGGTGTTTGTGTCTGTGCGCAGGCATGAGTGTGTATGTGTGTGTACGCGTGTGTGTGCATGCGTGTGTGTGTAAGATATGGACGCAACATGGAGACGGTTTTCGCAAGAGGAGCAGCATCGTGAGGCCGGTCGACACAACGGTAGTGCTGGCAGAGGGAGGTGGTGGGAAAATAAAATCATAGGAATTCAAAACAGTTAAATGAGAACAATAAGAAATCGTAATTGCTCAAAAAAAAAAAAAAAAAAAAGATCCAGAAAATTAATAAACCACTTCACCTTTTCGTTTGTCTGTTATAGTTACAAAATAGCAAATAATCAGAGAGTACATTTATGTGTCTTAAATGACGCCACACTGCATAAAAAAAAGGTGCTCGGGTCGAACTTAATTTTGATTGATGGAACTAATAAGTGCCAATAAGGTATTAACAAAACGAGGGCTTGTTGATAAAATTACATAAAATCAATCAAGTACGCACAAAGTTAATGATCAACATTTTGTCGATATGCAAAAAAGTATGCAATCGAATCAGTATTGCCTGATAATAACAAAGCAAAAAACCACTACATCAATTAACTCCCTAACACTTGCAAGTATAACTGCGTAGTTCTATACATGCATGTAAACATTCCCTGCGCAAGCGAATACGTACCTGGACCCATTCCTTATACATTCAACAGAGCGCCATTCCACGAAAAAGCAGACATTTTGCGCACACGAGACATTCATGCTATTAAAACCTGTGCACGTCTGTGTGTGTGTTTCTGTAACCTGTAACCCTATCTCCTACGGAATGTCAATGAGTACCAGGTCAATACTGGTACCGTTGGATATAGGATAACCAGGGAAACCCATTCCTTCCTGTCTCAACCCTCTAAACCTGAAGGGGTCAGGGATATGGATTGCGAAAAACAATCTACGGGCTATCCAAGAGGAAAACATTAAAATCATCAATTGTTACCCGTCGAAGGCGGCATTGAGCCATCGCAGGTAAAGATCCGGGATTAAAGAGCGAAGCGAACAGGGGGCGAAGCCCCCTGGTAATGTAACAAATCTTGTAAATGGATTTTTTTTTTTTTTTTTTTTTTGCTTTTAAGGATTAATTTATTGATATCTTGCTAAATTTGACACTCATACCTTTAATTTTCATTCAAAATCACCAAAGTTCATGATGCCTCACTTGTAAGTTCTTTAACAAGCTTTCTGTGTATTTTAACATTAAAGTCAACGGGTTTAACGAGAAATAAAAAAGATGTCGCCAAGTTGGCATCATTTTTGGCAATTTATTCTTGGCACCAAAAGCCAAAAATCGCTAAATGTCGCCAGGCTTGGCAACATTTCAGATCTAATGTGTAGTTATAGTATTTCAAACCTTAATATAAATAAAGTCTTGCATTAGTTCAGAAATCTCAAAAATTTAGTAGAATACTTGGGAGTAGAAAATGCTTATATTTTAAGATTTTGTAACAATAGACTCGGAAGATATATATATTATTAGAATTGATAACTCTAAAGCTGTATCCCGCACGTGAGAAGTAAAATTCATTGAAAAATAATAATCCTCATATATATAATAGCCAATCGAGAAACGAACGAGTTTCAATAATAAAACTCGCACCACGGCATGATAATCTGATAATATGTTTTTGTGATGTTTAACATGCAGGGAAAGGCTTCATTGTAACAAGGCTGAACTCGATCCGGTAACTCAACTGTTTTACTGGTAAGACCGTGTCATTTCAGGGGAATGAAGAAACGAAAAAATGGTGAACAATGAACGCTACCTACTGGAGTTTAAGGTTAATCCACTGGAGTTAGGGTTACAATTTCAACTGTCAAAATATCACCAAACAGGCAATGGCTTCGTTCAAATGTACAAGAAATTTTCACTCGTCATAACTTCACGGGCGATTTTATAGTTAAAAAGAATAAAATACAAAACTTTCTTTCTTAACAAATCATGTAAGTAAAGTTATTTCACTAGAACAGACAATTTTAAAAACTTTCAGCTTTTCTTTCTTTATATACGAAGAAAAATGTAAGGAAATATTACGCTCAAATTGTCCCACACGTGACAGTAGAACCACTCGAGAGTACTTCTACACATACATGGAATTTGCAAATGCAACGAACATACGCAGACCCATTAACTTGAGCTCGAATGAGAAGGCTTCCGCGGACGGTGAAAAGAACTGCCAACTCATTCCAAAATACCGACCGGTGAAAAGGACTGCCAACTCATTCCAAAATACCGACACGTCCTTCGCTCTACTACCCCCCCCCCCCCCCCCCACTCCCTTCTCATGATCAGACATTATGAAGCATGACTCCCACTACTGTTCGAAGAATCCAGCGAATCGTGCGAGGCTTCTTAAAAGTCCCAAATGAGAGTCTCCCGACGGAGAAGGAAGAATCTGCTGGAATCCTCACCAGCATCAACCGAAGAATCGCCAATAAACATTTTCTTCAAACATTAGCTAAAAATGCATTCGGATTCGTACGATTAAAATCAGCAGAAGCACTACTTAAGCGGTTAACTTATAAAGATTGGTATGAATGATATAGGACAAATTCTGTTCCTCACAAAAGCGGTCAACTTAGACGGGTGGTTAACTTACAGGGATGGTCTATTTTACAGGTGTTTTGTAATATGAAACTCTGCTTAACCACACTAAGTTCAATTGGAACTCACAACAGAAGTGGGAGAAATGTACAGTCTTCGGCGTTTAATTTTATACGGAGTCAGAAGTCCCTCCAGTATGTAAAATGGCACATAGAATTGAAAAGAAGAGCCAGAGCAGAGCTTCCATGAGCTGCCAAGAAAAATTTATCTTTCACATCAATAAAAGTTAAAACTATGTTTCGTTACTGGCTCAAAGCAAACAAACGCTTTTAATTACTTAAAACTAGACACCAAAACCAGACTGATTGTAATTATAGATTCACAACGAATATAAAATAGAATGAATATTTTTCAAGAAAAAAAAAGAGGAAGTTTACAAGCCCAGACATTTTCGAGTCTGCTCTTCAGAAAAACTCAGGGTTTCAAAGAAACTTCCAAACAGACGCATCCAGAACGTGAGTTGCAATTACTTGCTTTATCAGGCACGCAATCAGAGGATGAACCAATCAAAAACATTGGACTCGAGTCATGCTCCTCAAATTTCAGGTTCTAGGGCTCAAACTAAGGGTTGTTGCGAGAGGTTGCTAAACTTTGTTTTGTGCATTGCGTACATAACTACAGTAAGCAAGGACGCAGAGGAGTTTCGGATTTAACGCCCCCTCCTTCCCCGAACCAATAGTTTTAGGCCGCACTTTTAATCTTGATATGTTAACAACATGCAAGGAATGTATAGCCAATGCCACCCTCCCTCCCCCAAAAAAATTCTGGCTAAACTAGTGACAGAAGAATCTCGCTAATCCTGACCTTGGCAATCCAAATATTCATCTACCAATTCATACAGACCAACAAAAGCGTGCAAAGCAAACATTTAGAAACCTAGTTTACATTATCTGCAATCATGTTCTGTTTCAACAATCGAACAAACTATTGTCCGTTTTTCAGGAGAAGGCTCTTCGCCACACCCCCTTCGAACGCAGAGTTCCATTTTACGCGGGGGTGAGCAGCCTTAACTTGGACGTGCATTTTAATGTGCAAAAAAGTCTTAGTGTCCTTTACATCACTTGCTTCACTTGTTTGTTGGCATTTTAGTTATTCTTACATTTTGAAAACTGCCGGTTTTACAAAAAAAAAAATCTATGACCCGAGTATACCTTTTGCCGAGAACAGCGAAATAGAATCATCGGATACCACGTGATGAGGGAGGAGTCAAGTGCCTGCTTGTGAAAAAAAGGACCATATAGTTTTTGCAGCATGTATACATCAACGTTGTGAAACATGCTGCGCGACCACCGTCGATCATAATTCGATGATCCGAAATCAATCGATAACTGACTCCATCAAGTCCGGATTAGCGAAACTCCAAATCACAAATGAAAATGAAATAATAGCGATAAATGAAACACTTACCTTAACAACAACTATAGGATTTTAAAACACCACTTTTTGTTCTCAAAGTCCTGCAAAGAGAAGAAACAGTTATAAATATAATACGAAAGAAGACACATTAAACAAAACAAAAAAAAAGGAAAATACTCAAAAGGGTAGGCAAAAAATATCGACTCAGAAATGTGGAACAATTTAAGCAAAAGTATTACTCACTCTTATAACGAATTAGTTTCAAGGTTGTCCTTTCGCTTTAATTAAGTAAATGGATTCGGCATCCGTTGCTTTTAAAATCCCTACGGAACATTTTGCGCGGGTGAAGTTGGAATTAGAAGAGGAAAAAAACAAAGCAGTTTTTTCTTTTCTGCTTTTAGCCGCAGTAAATCAAGAGGTGGAAAGTAAAGACAATAAATTAACCAACTGTCCAACTGCATGATGTAAACTGCAAGCAATTTGAAGAAAGTGGAACGTTCGTTGCTAGAACACAATTTATACGCATTGAAAATCACCATCCAAACTCTGTGCAAAACCAAAAGGACTAAAATTTTACTAGTCAAGGGAAAAACTCAAAGCGAGGAACGAAATTATTAGACGCGTCCTTAGACTCATTTGTATAAGTTAGTTTTATTTTTTGAAAATTTTCAGAGCAAAACTCTACAAAAAAGCACAAAAAGTTAATAAAAGACCGTTAGAGGAAATTAAGTGGCTATATGTAGAAGTATTTTTTTCTAAATCATCCTAGAAAACAAAATCAACCAATAAAATAGTTTTCACGACAACTTTCATTTATTTACATGAACGTGGTCTGTTGGTTAATTCGGAATTACTGCAGGGCCATGCGGTCATATTGCATATCAAAATGTCCGTCCACCGTCCAGTGAATAATATCCAAGAAACTGAACCTCTCTTAGGCGAATTTCTTCTTAAAATAAAATTAACTGTGGCAATCTTTAAAATACGCACAGTAGATGGGCCTTTTTTTTTTAAAAAAAAGATAAACTAAACTTTCGCTTAGCACCATGTTGCAATTTGCTTTGCTGATTTTCAGTTTTTATTCTATTCTTCTGCGCAGTTGTACTTGTTTATGCATAAAACATTGACCTAATATACATAAAAAGTAGTCGAAAACTTTGTACTGCATAGTGAATAAAATATGACAACGTGTATAAGTACAAATTGAGAATGAAAAAAGGTTAAAAAACCAGCAAACAGCTGTTTCGGCACTCTAAAATACAAGTGCCATCATCAGTGCATTAAAAACGAAGACAGTTTCACCCGACTAAAACACAGTCGAGGCGAACAATGGAATGAGAGACGAGTTGTAAAAGATATGAGAGCAGTACCGGAAACGATGACGTCAAGGTTACGTCAGAACTCAAAAGGTCAGTTGCACTCAGGAGAAACGTCACGCACAAAAAATAAATCAAATAACAGACTTCCAAACATTAGGAAAAGGGGGAATGCTAGACAAATCATTGACGATTAAATTAGCATTTTTCCATATGTAATATGACTCCCAAAAATCTAAATCATGAATGGACGAATACTCGTGAATAACTTTGGCGGAAGAATAAATAAAATTATGACCGCAGGACCAACAATGTTGAGCAATAGAGGAGCGTTTGAGATCCTGTTTTTTGACGTAATTTTCGTGTTCTTTTATCCGGAATTTGAGGGATCGTCGAGTTTGCCCAATGTAGGCCAATTTGCACTGGCAGGAAACACTGTAAATGCCCCATATGTCAAGGTTCTGAACAGGGTGTTTAAGCTGTGAAAATTTTAATTTATTAACAGGAGAAAAAGTGACGGAAAAATGAAACTTTTTTAAGATTTTGGCAAACTGTAGATTTTAGGAAAAAAGGGTAAGACAACGGAACTCGAATAGTTCACAGGAGCAAGTGTTTGATTTTTGTTAGTTGAGCTACATAGCTTCTTATAAATGGTATCAATAATATCTAATGTGAATCCCCGATCCAACGCAATACTTCGTAGGTAATTTGTACTTATACATTTTCATTAGAACTGATTTTTTTTTTTTTTTTGAGCAATCACGATTGCTTATTGTTCTCATTTGACCGTTTTTGATGTTCCGTGCCTTTTTCAGCTTGGACCAGAAGCCTCTGCAGCACCACCGCCCACCGTCCTCTGCAGGCGTCTGCTCCGGTCCCGAGCTATCCGCTTCTCCTGGTCGGAGACGTACATGTCCGACACACACGCACGCTCACACACTCACACACATACACACACGTCTACGTGCATACACACAGGTCTACGCACACACACAAGCTTACACACTTACACACACAACTATGCACATGTAACCGCCCAGGAGGAGAGGCAGGCTTGGGGAGGGGGGACAGGAGCTGTTTCTAGAAACAATAACTCCAATGAGTAGGGTCCTGTCTCAGTTCGTGATTGCGAAAAACATAATTTGAATTCAAAACTTCAGAATTCAATTTTTTTTTTTTTTTTTTTGACAATGAAAATTATTTTTTTAAGTTGACATTTTATTGTTTTTATTTATTTTGGTAAATGCATTAATTCATTTAAAAAATTATTTTTGGCAACAGGAGAAAAAGAAACGATTTTTTTTTTTTTTTGATATGATGTATTTATTTTAATAAGCTTATTAATTTTAATTATTAATTTTTCGTTTTGAAAGCTGTTAAAGAATTTTTTTTAAGGGAAAAAAGCGTATTAGCTGCTTTGTTTCAAAGGTGCTGCTTTTTTTAACGCATCTAATTTTTTCAGATGTGTGAGGAATACTTTATTCCTAGAAATTAGCAAAAATATGTTTGAAACAATTTGCGATTTTAGCTATTTTTGAGACTATTGATCAGGTATTAGAAAGAAGTATGGATATACGGGAAAGTAGGCTCGTATAGTTCTAGACGGAACTTCTTGTTTTTCATTTAAATCAAGCTGTACATAAATAAAATTAAGGAAATAAATTAAAATGCTTAATTTCAAATAGGTTTGTATGAATAATTTACCGTTTACAGATCTAAAATATGAATATTTGCAAACATGAACAATATAAAGCATAAAACGGGACATATCTGACGAACAAGAACAATTATCATTTAAAATAAACTATCATGATTAATAATATTTATTTTCATTACATGCACCCCAATTTTTTGCACCCAAGGCAACTTCAAATAAAACCCAGGTATATAAAAACATAATGGGAAATATCCATGGAGTAATTTGCTCATTAAATCGCCGATTGCGACAGAAAATTTGTATCTATCATGCAAATAAACTTTAATTGGAAGCAAAAGGTCACGGAATAGCATTGAACTAGTATGCACGCATAACTTAAAAAACAAAAAATCCGGTTTTTTCTTAAGAGCTTGTTTGTAACCATTCTTTTACCCCTCATTCCTTCCTATCGTTTTCTTTTTTTTCCCCACTTCAGTCAAAAGAGTGTCATCACTCCGCATTCAAATTTGCAATGTGATTTAATTCCAAATCATAGCGTATGACAATATGGATTAGAAATAAAGCTTGTCCGCAACGTGAAAACAACAAAAAGTAACAGTATAACGGAAGAACACTGACCGCACGAATTCAATGCTTAAAAATAAATCTTTATTTGCAACTCTTATTAAAACTAATACTTTTTACAGTTGTATGCCCATTTAACAATCCTGTTTTGCCCTCAAATATGAAAAAAAGAAAAAATATTAATTTGAATTTTTGTCATCTTGAATTCAAATTATGTTTTTCGCAATCATGAACGTGTGTGTGTATGAACGCGCGTGTGTGTTTGTGTAGGCGCATGTGTGTGGGTGCGTGTGTGTGTATGTATTCATGTGTGTGCGTGTTGTGTATGCAGTACTGTGTGCGTACGCGCGCGTGTGTGTAGGTGTTCGTGTATGTGTGTGTAGACGAGTGTGTGTAGGACATGGATGAAACCTGGAGACGGTTTTCGCTACAGGAGCAGCATCGTGAGGCCGGCCGACGCACACTGTTAAAAAAAACCTGAAAGTTCAGGTAGTTTTCTGACTGATTTTAACAGAATATTTCCGTAATGCTTCAAAACGCATTTTTTCCTTCCAACAACAGAAATATCACGAAAGGAAGGGATGAAAACAGAATTTTTCCATTTCTAGGGTTGCCGCTGTGCTGCACTTTGTTAGTATTCTGATAAGCCTTCAAGTTATGATAAACATCGCTTTTTTATAGTGCTTATTAAATCGCACTGTTACATGTTGTTAATTAAAAGCTTATTTAGAATAACAACTCAGATGCCGTAGTCAAAACAGATAGCTTGCTATTTCATGTCTGGAAACTAGTACTATGTCGAAACTGTTTTTACGCCTTTGGGCTTTGTAAGTTTGGAAAAATGTTTGCGCCATTTTCAGACAGGCAGATGTGTTTTGATCGCCTTGGTGATTTGATGTGGGTTTTACTGAGTCAGTATTAGAATATTATTGCGGTGTATTATTTTGCTCAATACTTCGAAATTCTATTCGTTAGACGACGTTTATTCGTCGTCGTCGACGACAATTCTATTCGTTAGTCATATTGTGTGTTCTATTCGTGAGAATAGTTTTAGGATCTCATGTTATCCATTTAAAATAAAGGCTATTGGATTACTTGTGTCCAGATGCAATGGAGACACTTAAATTTAGCACCGCTGGTCACATGTAAGTATTGTTGAATATCTTTGTACATGTTAATATACAAATTTGATTTTTCTTGTTAATGTGCATTTGATAGAATTCCGATGGTAGCTGATTTAGAATTTATAGAACTACGTATTATAAAGTTACTGTTTTTACTCTAACGCGTTGTATTTTTGAAAGTCATTAAAAAGTTAAATGCCAACATTTTGTATCAACCGGAGATTATCGTGGTGTGCGAGCAAGACAGAAAAAATCACTCAGTTTTTTTTTTTTTTTTTTTTTTTTTTTTGACAGATTGAAGGTAAACATTTTGAATCTCTAAATAAAAGTATTTCTTGCTGTTATATTTCTTGCGAAAAGGCATAGTAGATTGTTAATCTTTGAAAATACAATTACAATTTTGACAAGAATAAGTTTTCTTGACTACTTAGAAATCTGGAAACATTCATTACTCCTTTCGGGATTTCATTTATAATAAAAAATATAAATTATTTAATTTATTTTCTTAGGATCTCATCCAACAACTTATTTGAGATTATTGCAAGTTTCTTGTAAAAACATTTCGGGTAAAACGAACTGATTGATATGTTTAGCTTAAGTATAATGCTTATGCACTAAAAATCTATGCTGCTATTCCAATGAGTGAAAAATGCGGAAATCACCGAGGGGGGGGGGGATATACATCATCTGAGCAAAAAATTCTTCACGTATATGTCAATGATTCTGTTTTTAAACACAGTAAATTGGTATGCGGTACTCTCCATCAGGTATATTATTCCATGATAAAGTCAACCGGTTTTTGATGGTATTTTATTTGACTCAATCTGCAAATAAAAATATTCTATTTTTCATGTATGCTTTTCCATGCCACGCCAGAATATGTACGAGGAGATGTGGAAGAAAATATCGAACAGTATCAGCATCAAAAATTGGTGTTATATTTAAATCCACTAGTTTCCTTGCTGGTACTTTTCGATTATTTTTATTCATCTGAAGGTGCAAATTTCGAGATAGATGCCTTGAAAGGTAAGTTATCAAGTAAAAATTTCACTTAAAATATATGAGTAATAAATACAAATTAAAACAATAATAGTTTTTGAATAGTTAACTATTTTTCTATATATATCATTTTAAACATAGGATAGAAAAACGAGAATGAAATTTCAGTAAAATATGTGAAAATGAGAAACGAAAAAATAGCGCAACGAAAAATCAAGAACCGAAAGTTCTGTAAAGACACAGAAAATATAAAAACGGAAAAATAGATGAACGGAAAATTTAAAAACGGAAAAATAGATCAACGGAAAGAAGAGAAATGGAATTTTCGTTAAATCACGTAAAATTTATAAATGGAAGAACAGAACTAAACGGAGAAATGAGAAATGGAACTTCTGTTAAGTCACGGAAAATAATGTAACGGAAACGTAATATTTACGGCAACTTTGCTGCCGGTACTTTATCCGTTATTTTCAGGAAATTTTTTTAACAGTGCACAGTGGGGCATTTGAGCCAAAAAGCTGGCCATAAATCAAATTTTCCAAATATAATGATTATTCTGCTAGTTTTTCATTAAAAAATGGTTGCTAATAATAAACTCGGGCAAGTTATATGTATACTCTTAATTTTGCTTGCTCAAACACAACCCGTAAAAGGAAACCAAACAATTTAACAATGTTGAAGTACATATTTACTAACTTTAAACAGACATTCGACACAGTGAAATGTACAAAAAATTAAAGCAGAGCAAATTAATTATAGTTTTGCTGTTTTACACGTACATGGGATGATGGTGATGAAAGTCTACAAACTTTTATCATCAGTATCACTATCTTCAAAACAAAAAGATTTTAAAAATTTTATGGCTTCCTTCGATATCGTTTGCCTCTTTCTCTTCATGTTAGATGATCAAATATGGATCAGAAGTTAACAAGAGTCGATTTAAAACGTCTTCGTTACAATCCTTTCTGGAAATTTTTCTGGTGAATTTTTCTCTGTACTGCCGAAAATGCTTGTTTCTGGCTTCTGCGGCCTCTTCGGACCACTGACCGATTGGTAACAAGGCATGCGATATAATACTCAGAGCATGAACTAGTATCTTGTGGACTGTTGGTGACATAGGTTGCCAGGCATGCAAATTTACATAATACTTCGCAGTATCCATGGTATACATGCCAAATTACTCCACATTTATGTCGAAACCCGAAGATATCACCTCCAATATTATTTTAAATCGGAGAATTAGTTCTAAATCTATCCCTGTAATGGCAGCTGCTTCATTCACGTCACCAAAAAATCTACGAGACGTGTTTCCATCATTCGTGTTTCCATAGCCAACTTTAGGTACGTCAACCAGCAAATGTATTTAGATGAAAGCAAGCGAATGCTTCAGTTTTCTCCGTTTGATTGGAGAGTTCGGTCGAACTTGATGGAAACATTAAATGGAGCATATGCAAGCGTTTGAACTATTTTTACTTAATTTCAAATTTTAGTTTCTTTACCATTTGAGTGCGACAGAGAGCTATCACGCGTCTCTTGTGCTTCGCCTGAAATGCGAGTGACACAAAAAGTGCAAAGGCGCTTCTGTCAGTTGCTACAGTGAGTTACGTCGCATCGTAAAAAAAATTACGGAATTAAAATATGAAAATTTGCGCTCCAAGTAAAAAAAGAACTCACGAAATTTGCACAGAAAAACTCTCTTGCGATAAGTGAACATCAAAATATTTTTGCTGGTAAAATTTACCGTACATGTAATAGTTAGAGTTAATTGCAGACGTTTCTACAATTTTTAAAAAATAAAATAAATTAAAAATAACCGTGCATTTTAGCATAAGGAAAAGAAAATTCTTCAGCACTAAAACGATTAATGTACATTGTATCCTTATCAAACAACTAGATTTTACTGGAAGAAAAACGATCTTTTGTTAATCTGAGACATGTTCTCTAAACGATATTTTTCTGATCTTTTGATTGATTTAGCGTTACGAATGTTGTGATACTGTTGTGATAGAAAAAGACATTTTAAATTTTGTTAATTCTTTTGGACAAAGTTTCAGTGGGAAAAATGAATTTCAGCATGCAGAGTTAAATGCAGAAGGAAATTAAATGCTGATCCTAGTGTAAGACTGAAACTGTCAGACAAGACATTTGAGCCAAACTTAGGAATTACTTCTTCCACAACCATTCCATTAAGGATTTTTCCAAAGTGAGCTGTACCTCAAAGAATTTCACTCTGTTTTTTTTTTTTCTTTTATAATAATGTTTTAGCTATCATTTTAGCTTGTGGCAATGTTTGTACTCCTATATTTTTGATTATTACTTTTCTTTTTCAAAAAAAATACTGTGTGTGGGGGGGGGAGAGAGGGTGCTTGTCCCTTAGCACTTACTGCACAAGGGGTTCGCTAAACTTGTACAGATTTTGAAAGGTGTTCGCAAGACAAAAAATGTTGAGAACAGCTGATTTAAGGTTTTAGTGCAAAAAAAAAAAAAAAAAAAAAAAAAAAAAAACCAGCAGAATTGGCATCCGAGTTTGGAAGTAAATGGAAGAGGATAACTGAGACACCCAATTCGTAGGAAAATTAATAGTGCACACTTTTTTTTTAAGCTATGAAATTTGTCAGATGCCATGTTGTCGGATGATCTTGCGAGCCCGCCGTAAATGCAACTTCACACACACGCAACGGTTTCGAGCCACGTTTACTCCTCAGCCTCGGAAGAAGCATCCCTCCACGCCGCTCTCCTCCAATCGGAGAGACGATTAAAATCTTCCGCTGCGCGGGAACTAATAGTCGGGCGATGTCTCCCTCCTAACCCGCAGAATGAATCTTCGGGGCGAACAGGTGCGCGCGACATCTTTACAAGGGACGCCGCTCTTCGGGTGGACAACGCAAATTGGATATCACCATTTGTCACCTGGTTGGTTGCACCCAAACGGCAGAACAAATTACTTTTATTCCGAATTTGCAATCAGGCTGCCGATGGGCGAGCGAGATGGAATGTGGAAACATTAAAATGGTACATATTACTCGCAGCGGATGCTCACTGACGCCGAGCATTTAAAACGGCTTATGGTATTTAAGCAGACATTCAAACTTTTGATATAAGGGAGAAACTATTTTTGAATGTATTAGGAGGACCAGAAGGTAATGTCAATTTCTTTTCAGATAAATAAAATTTGACCATGTATTTTATCCTTAATCAAATATGTAATCATCAGGGGCACACCGATGAGAGGTCTCTGTGACTTTCAAAAAATTTCCTGATTCGGCAGATTTTGTCTAAGGATTCGGCGAAATTTTGAGATTTATTAGGCAAAATATGGAGTTTCATTCAGAAAAATTATCATCATTCGGCGAAATTCGGAGGTTTATTCGGCAAGATTTGGAGTTTCATCCGGCAAATTAAGAATTTCCGCCCTCCCAAAAAGTTAGATCGGAGAGCCCCTGGTAATCGGCCTCGTTACTGAAGTCTTAGAGTGCGGAATTTTTTAACTCCGATCAATAAAAATCAATTAGTTTGGAAGCAAAATATCTGGGAAAGGCATTTTGGATATCTGCCACATTTTCAAGTGTTTTGCATATAGGTGCAATGTTGGGTGAGTATGCTGGATGAGGCAAAACACAACCTTTAATTTTTCCCACGTTCCTCTTGAGCAGCGAAATCTTGTCTTATTATGCTTCAGAATCACGCCTTTTTTTGGCGAGCTATTTCCCAGCACCAAACTATTTGATTATCCTTTATTTTGATCCCAGGAACAAACTTGGCTCTGTTACACTCGACCTAACACTTTAAAAACTCATTAGCATCTTGCTTCAAGCGAAATTACGACTTTTTTGTGAATGAATCAAAGCTAAAACTTGGACAACATTGAACAAGCAATCTAAAGCACAGTCTAAAAAAAATTTCTTATTCAAGCATACGCCTATCCACGATTAATCCAAAACATTAAAGGCGAAGAAACCTTTGCACTTCGAAGTACGCGATAATACGGAAACAAATCTCTCCATCCGGCGTCGGATGTGGCCATCTCCACTGTCATCGAATGACAAAGATGAAAACGATAAAAAAAAAAAAAAAAAAAAAAAAAAAACGTACCATTAGTGTAGCGCTGTCATTCGGCTGGAACAAAAGAAAAACGCCCAGTTCTAATAACTTTCTATGTGTCCATCCGATAGGACAAATGGCCATAAACAAAAGGCTAAATCATCGCATAAATCATCCGCCGACGGATTTATGGATGTTGGTAGGATCCTCAAACAAACAGCCTTTTTTTTTTCTTGAGGACATTTTTCAATGGTGCATTCTTCCTTTATATGTATTTTCATTCTGACGTGCACATAGAAAATTTCGAAACTTAAAAACCAAGAGTTATAGTTATGATGCCATAAATCCCTGAAATTTTCATTCCCTAAAAATATTTTTTGGTCGGAGAAGATCCAGTTTTTAGGTACAGGCGCAACTCAAGATTTGTTACTGTCAAATCATTGTAAATCAGACAGTATTTGCTATTCATGGATCTCTTTACAAGAAAGAAAACAATAGTAATGCAGGGCTCATAGCAAGTGAAAAAAAAATATATAGGAGTTTAACAGGAAAAATATAGGAGTTAGATAGCAAAATAATATAGGAGTTTGATAGCAAAATATATGGGATTTTAAAAGAAAAAATATAGGAGTTTGATGGAAAACCAATAGGAATTTCAAAAACGTATAGCATCTAGCATGTTTGGAGCCCTAAAAAAATATAAAAAACATTAAAAAAAAAAACAGAAATCCAGTATAAATACAATTCCAGAATGCATGAAGTCATAGCAATGAAAAGAGTCAAAGAAGTGAGAGCAAATGAATTTTTGTATCCATGGTTACTTATATGAATCCTGTTCGTTTAAGACAACTTTGATTCAACTAAGCAAAATCGTGTGTGTGTATGTTTTTTTTTTCTTTTTAATTTCTTTTTTAAACGTGGAATTCACCATACAATTTCAGAGAACTTTATTAAATTTTTGGTCAAAGATGATATCATAAGAAGTATATCGCCAAATTATCCGTTCTCTGATTATTTACAGAATTTTTTCCCAAAACAGCATGAAAAAGCAATTATAAAATTCAGATTTTAGCTTACGTACTTCGGAAAATACATCTCTTGTTGATTGCTAAAACTAGGTAATAATTAATTTGAACATTCTTTTTTCAATGTCTTAAATCTACCCATAGTTCTCAATATTGGTACGTTATTGCTTCAATGCTAACAATAACGATGAAAAGTTGAAAAGTCCATTTAACTAAATGTTTCTCTCGTCTTACTGGTTTTGTTGGACATATCAAGAGAAAATCGTTACAAAAAGTGTGCAACACTCTACCTCCCCATCGTTTCACTATTTAGAGAAAAAGAAACTAATTTTTTTAAACGAAGGCAAAGAAAAAAGACTGCGCTAATGCATCACATTTTTGGGTAATTGGTCAGCCTCATAGGCTTGATTCATTTAAGCCGCAAGTTTGATTCAAATATTCTGTAATTTTTTTAAGTTAAAACTGGATTTCATTTCACTTTTGAGGAATTGATTCATTAAAGTGACTGATTCAATTACCTGGCGCTCACTGTAGCGGCATTATCCATAACTTACAGTTAATGTGTGTATTTATATGCACACATATGAATAAAGGGTGAATTTTACCTAGTCTGCCAAACGAAAGGGGGTGTTAGAGAGCCTAAGTGGAGCATAGATCCATCTATTATCCTCTCCAATTTGTAACTGTAACGTAGTAGATAGAAAAAAAATGAGTGGAAAAAAAAAGTTCTGAGAAGAACGAATTTTGAAATCTTCGGAAAATCTACATACAAAATAAGTACAAATTTGAATAAAGCAGACAAAATCCTATAAAATGACACTTTTTTCACTGAAGTAGTAAGAAAAGGACTTAATTGAAAACAAGTTTAAAGTTGAAAGTAAATCTAACTTCATTGGTAAAACCATCTATTTTGTATATTTCATAAAAATAATCAAACAGAAGTTTCGTACAAATGCCAACATTAAAGATGTAAGAATGCACAGTGCAGGGGAGAAAGAAGAAGAAAAATTGATCAAAAGTTTTGTTATTTTTGGGTAGAATTTAACATTCAACGAAGAAAATATAGGAGTTAGTGAGAAAATATAGGAAATATAGGAGATATAGGAGGACTATGAGCCCTGTAATGCTTCAGAACCTGTTTTTTTAAGTAATTTTTTGAATAACAAAAGAAAAAAAAATGTGATTTATTTATTTTTCGCCGATAGCGGCATAAACATTTTACTTGCGGCGGAATGACGTTTTGCTTTTGAAGTTTAATGAAGAATTAATTAAAATTATGGCGTACCCACAACAATATCGCTTAAAAATAAAATATATGACACTGCGATTTGCCATGTTAAAAAAAAAAAAAAAAAAAGAGGAGGGGTTCTGATTTCAATGCAACAACAAACTGTGGTTTAGAATCATGCCCCTAATTAGTTAACATTATATATTCATGAGAATTTTAATTAGAATTCAGTTGAGGAAAATTAATTATTCAAATAAACCATATTCTGGCCAGAGGGAGGATAGATCCCATGGCTTTTGCGTTATTAGCAGGACGCTATTGCCAACAGAGCTACTGAGTTTAAATCTTTGTATGCTATACATTAAGGCAAAACGTAATAATGCAGCAAAATAAATTGAAATCGATGCTTCTATTTTGTTAAAATATTTTTTGAAAAAAAAAAAGTTATACTGCGAAAAAAATGTTAAAATTAATATAATGTGTCCTGATATTAACAGCAGAAGGGTCATTCCACAAAAAAACGGTTAAAATAATTTAAACGGGCGGGCAATGAACAAAATTTGATTGCTTAAGAAATGAAAAACTTATATGTGACTAACTTCTTAAACAAAAAATTTCGTCATAAAATTATTTCTTTACTAGGAAATATAGGAACCGTCACATGCGGGACAAAATGGAATGGTCGTTTTCAGTGGAATGACCGTACACATAACTTTTTTTCAACGTTTTAAATTATTATTTCGCAACAAATGAAATATATTTCCTTCACATTGCAACCTTAGTTTTCAAAATCTACAAATTATTTCGTCATTGCAATATTATAGAATATTATGCTTACAGCAAACTACAAGAAGTTAACTTTGAATGCCCCGCACGTGACGCATGCAAATAAATTACATTTTAAGTAATTAAATTATTTAATGAAAACCGAATTAACATCATGAGAAGTCTCTCGTACCCCCTATGCAGTGGCACTCAAGTTATAGGTTTGCTGTAGGAACGCCGTTTTCAATGCAAAAGAAATGAAATTATGTGTGAAAAGACATCATTTGTGCAATTTGACGTAGTTACTTCTTATTTTACTTTTTATGCACACAAAAGTATTCAAAGTTTCATGTTCTTCGGTTTTTCCCCGTTATTGGGAAGCTAGAAAACCTGCTTTACTTTTAATTCTATATTTTATATAGTGTATTTTGTTTTGTGTTTCAGTCAAGGAAAAGTTGCCTCTGTGTCTCTTATATTGAAAATTTTTAAAAAAAGAAAAAAAAAAAAAACCTATCCCTGCTGACTTACTTCTAGAAATGTGGAAAATCAATGCCAATAAACACTTTTGGGCCAATCCATTTGAAATCACCCAAAAAGAATAAAATTTGTTGCTCAACATTTTTGATTTTCCTAATTTTTTTACTAGTTATTTTCCACTACTAAGTGAGTTCAAAAATGTTAAAAGAAAGTTTTTCAGGCTCATACTTTTTTTTACGCGCCATTTTAAGTTTGCCTAGTAGCCGTTTTGGGACCAAAAACAAGTTTTACGTAAATGCATCTAACTCGGTTAATTTTACAGCTATCAAGACAGTGGCGCCGACTCCATGGGGCTTGAGGGGGCCCGAGCCCCCTCAAAAATATTTTTGAGGGGGCAGAGCCCCCCCCAATAAATCAAGAAAATTATAAGTTACATTATGCTTTCTAAACTCATAAATTTATCTTTTATTTGAAGATAGTTTACCTTGTAAAATATATTCAGTAATGAGTTAAAACAAATAATTATTACAGTTGTGTAAGCAGGTTAACTGAAAACGAGTGGTGCGAATGATGATAGTGTTACAGTGCTGCGAGTACTGTAAAAATTTGTCCCAGTGCGCGAACTTACTAGAGTCCCTATATAAAAGCTATGCTTCATAGCGTAGCTTCTATATAGGGTCTCTAGAACTTACGGGTCAAGTCTGTTGCCGGTGGGCAGCGCTGCGGCGCGCTCACCTAAGTGTTGCTGATCTGGAAAAATATATATGAGAGTTTGATTTGTATATAAAATTGGAGGCGTGATAGTTTTGAATACTTTTGGGAATCGTGTTTAAAAGAAAACCTTCACAAAATGATGATCCTTCCCTTCCTCAGAATCGACGTGTACCAAAGAAGTATGAAAACAATGAAGGCAGCTTACCGCACACTTTCAAAATCCCAAAGGAAAACATTTGACTCGCGCTACTTATGCGAAATAGCTATAACACGATTTTTTCTCCAGTATTCAGACCTAACGCGAATTCCTCACCGCAATACGAAAATTCTCGGAAGGGAATCGTGGTGTGTTCGTATCAGCTTTGTTATTGGCTACTAAAAATTTTTTTTTTCATGAATGGATCTTTATCCTTTTAGCATCGCTGAGAGTAGAAGTTCCCTTTTCATTTTAAATGCGAAAGTTAATGAAATATAATGACACCTAAGAGCGCTGTTTCATCTAAAGTTTGTGAAGATAAAAAGAGAAAGTTTCATGACAATTAAAGAAAAGCTAGAGCTTCTTGAAAAGCTGATGGTCAACTAAAAAATGCGTTGAAGGTAGCACGAGAATTAGGTATGAGTGATTCTTCCGTACATACAATTACAAGTCAAGAAAAGGAAATCCGTAAAAATTCACCGAGTAGTGTCTTGCAAAAATTTATGAAAATGGAAACTGCTCATGTAGTGTGTACGAATAATTGATCGACTGTACAGTACAACTAAAGATGCATTTGCTTTTCTTACTATATACTGTATCTACCGTATACCGGTTTATTTTTTCTTTCTTTCCCATTAATCATTGATTTTGTACATCGTAGCAGTATTTTATGTTGAATAAAACGTTTTTTTTTTAAAATACAAGTAAACATTCAGTTCTTTATGTAAGAGACAGTAATGTACAGTTAGTTAAGAGATGGTTTTTAACAGTTTGAGGGGGTGTTTACAAGTGTCTAAAATAATTGGGTACGTTTATAAAAAAATTTACACATACCGTTTTCCACAACGCGAAAATTCGACCTTCGCGAGAGGTCTTGGAATGCACCCCTCGCGTAAGACGGGAGTTGACTGTACTACAAGGCAATATACATTGAGGTTTGTAAAATGGTGCAATTTTGCATTATTGGGCGATTTACATCAACTGGACGCACACAGGTCATTGCAGTTGAACAAGAGTTCTTGCTTTTATTAAACAGAGGTGAAAGAGAAGAGAACATTTTGAAAAATCAACTGAGTTTTTCAAAAATGACCTAGACATTGAGAGACTGCGTTTACACTTGAATATGTTAGCCGATATCACTAATGTAAAAACAACTGGTCGTAAAAAGCATGCGTAAATTAAATTTCCTTTTTACAAAAATACTGTGTGTGTTTGTATTTATTTCTTCTGTTTTTCGAAGTCAGAAAATATGTATCGGGCTTGTCGAGTTTTCGAGGTTCTAATGTTGATAATATGATTTTAAAAAAACTTTAAAACTCACTATTTTTCATCTCAAATTTAGAATATTTCCTGCGGCATGCCCCCTTTCCCCCGATATTTTTTAAGTCGGCGTCTCTGGCAGTGCCCTTCAATGCAAGTCAAGCGCCCTACCTTTTCCATGCCTAGCTACGGCACTGCATGACTCCCCATAAAATAGAACAAAAAAATGTCTCTTACTAAGACAAGTGACATGATCTAGTTGAACCAGAAAAATTTGTATACCAATTTTTGGATTGTTTTACTTTGAAAACGCCATGCCACATACTGTTTGTTTTTTAAATTATACACACCAGAAAATATGTAAATTGGCATTTTCAAGGCACAACAATCGACCTTTATTTGGGGGGGGAACCTCCATGGGATTACATAACCCCCCTAAACCCCCGGTGATGACTGGGCCAGCCCCCCCAATGATTTTTGCAAGTCGGCGCCCCTGTATCAAGACAAAATAAAATCCTACATCATCAGAATGATGCCCTAGATATCATTTGCTTGCAAAATATTATTTAAATGGTGAGAAAGGTGAAGAAAAAAAAATTCACAACTACAAACTGAAAATTAGCATAAAATACGAGTTTTAGTGCTGCAAAATTAGTAAAAGGAGAGAGTCTCAGCTCTTTTTTTTTTTTTTTTTTCTTATTTGGCCAACTTTAATGCACTATAACTCTAGTATCAGTTGAGTCTCAGTCGTCAAATTGCTATCATATTTTCATGTCATGAAAAGGTGTTACCTGTATCGATTTCATTATTTTTCACTCAGCCTCTTTTGAGATATTTTACTTTAAACTTTGCCAAAATGCGATGTTTGCCATTTTTGAAAAATTGTACAAAAAAAAAAAAAAAAAGACAAAGTTCTCAAGCTTAAAATTTCTACAACAAGTAGTTCTATATTATATCTACGCAAGAAAAAAAAAATAGAGCTCAGACTCTTTTTTTACTAATTTTGCAGCACTAGAACTCGTATTTTATGCTAATTTTCAGTTTGTAGTTGTGAATTTTTCTTCTTCACTTTTCTCACCATTTAAATAGTATTTTGCAAGCAAATCATATGTAGGGCATTATTCTGATGATGTAGGATTTTATTTCGTCTTGATAGCTGTAAAATTAACCGATTTAGATGCATTTACGTAAAACTTGTTTTTGGTCCAAAAACGGCTATTATGCAAACTTAAAATGGCACGTAAAAAAAAGTACGAGCCTAAAAATTTTTCTTTCAACACTTTTGAACTCATTTAGTAGTTGAAAGAAACTAGTATAAATATTAGGAAAATCAAAAATGTCGAGCAACACGACCTGGGTGATTTGTAATGGATTGATACTTTTACCCTGAGCATTTTCGCCATTTTTATGTAACGAACAAATTAGAACATAACAACGTTAATCGTTGTAACAGTCGAAAAACTTTGTAGTAAGCAATGAGTTTAAAAAAGTACAACGTGTATACCAGTACAAATAATTTTATATATTTATTTCAAATGGCAGAGAACTTGACAAATTAAAATACAACCAGAACTAAAACGAAGAACTAGGGGTGGAAAATGCTTTGTCTCATCTAGTACAAATAAAAGCATAGACATTTTGCTGAGTTTTTAACTCTTTGAAATGCTTTCATTTGTACCTGTTGCATGTTCCCCCCCCCCCCCCCTCAACATTAATTGTTAGTGCTCTGGTAAAATATTGGAAAAACTGCTGTTGGCCTCGCTTTTAACATGACTCTTTTTTTTTTTTTTTTTTTTTCGTGACTGATCAGCTTTTATTGCCTGCCAATCAAGCTGCGTGTCAAGTCAATCGCTCTTGAATGTTTGACAAATATTGTTTCCAGTGTACACAGCTTTCTGACATTCCCACGCAACTACGGTGCATGTATAACTTCAGTGAGCATCGAATACAATCAATCACCGCAAACTGAAGTTATTATTCATAGTACATTTGGAGTATTTGAACAGCAGAAGTGGAGCTGTTAATGTTAAGCACGTCAAGCATGGTCGTGTTCACAAGGTTCTTTTTTTTTTCTTTATTTCCTCAAAACAAAGAGGTATACCAACAGAAAAATGTTGCTTCGTAAATATTGTAACCAAATTTTACACTACTCTTGTTCAAAAACATAAGTTTAACTAAAAGAAACTGGTACATATTATAATTTAGAATTATTTTACGTAAGGTTGGTGAGAACGAAGTCTGATGTCGTTAATCAATGAGCATCACAGATTTAAGAACTAAAAAAAAATGACGAAAAAACCAGACAAAAAAGTAAGTATCACAAGACATACTGGCCGCCTGAAGATCAAAAAATAAAATCGATTTTTCATTAAAATAATTTTTTCCATAGTAAGTAAATGCGGGGCAAAGTGAAATGATGAAATATTTAGGGGAGACTGGGGTAATAAGAGACAAAAGGGGTAATAAGAGACAAAAAATAATAATAAAATTTATACCAATATTCCAAATAACTTAAAACAACTACCTCATATTAACTGAATTAAACGGACTACTCTTGAATTTTTAGGTGATTATTTAACTTAAACATTTTGGTTAAAAAAGTTTAAAAATTTCAAAAAAATTCTTGTCTTTAATAACCCTGGGTGGGGTAATACGAGACTAAGGCTGCTATTCTCCATACATAGCAAGGTAAAATCATGTGGGGCCATGAGAAACATCTGCAAACAACTCTAAATCTGCCAATATTTTTTAATTTTTAATATTTTCATCAATAAAAAAATTTTTTTTCTTAAAAATTAAATGTTCACAAACGGAATTGTGAAATTCATTTTTTATAATACAAGGTTCTAAATAACATAATATAGCCTTAACTTATAGTTTTAAATACTGTACATAACCTAGAGATGGATCAAAAACATTAATATAATTTTTAAAGTGGCCAGAAAATATTTTAAAAGTTCTCTAAAGTATGGTCGAAAATATGTAAAAAAAAAAAAACATGTCTTAAAGTGTTATTAGGGCTTTTTTCTACTCACTAAGTATAAATGAACTTAGGCTATTTCTTATCTAATGAAGTGGTAGTGACTTATTAGTAACTTACAGACATTCTACGCATGAAATCATACATTTATGACATCTAAATATGGTCTACTCTGATGAGTATAGCTGATTTTAGATTTAGGCTGTGCTGGAAAAAAAATATTCTATGAACTTGCTAAATTTAGACTAACCATTAAACTCATTGTATTTTGCCTAAAACAAACAAATTTGTTAGTATGGCGAAATAAGAGACACCTGTCTCGTATTACCCCCACAAAAAATAAAAATGGGATATTAAGAGATTGGCCCAAAACGTGTAAATAAAGAAGGCTTTCAAGATTTCAAAAAATAGTGCATCAATAGTCATAGACTTGGTAAGAAGTTTACACATTAATCTCTCCCAAACACCTCACCTACAAAATAAAAATAATAAAAACGTAAAAAAAGTCACGAACTTTTAAGGTAAGTTCAACGTGAATGTTTTTTTCATTGTATGAAAAAAAATTCTAAACATGTTATAAACTTTTGAATAAGTGTATTGTAGTAAAGTATACATATGGTACTTTATATTACATATTTTTTAAATTATCTAAGTAAACTTTTTTTGCGATTTTTCGTCTTTTATTACCCCTGTCTCTTATTATCCCCCTCCCCTACTCTGCTTTTAGCACAACATATCTGTAAATATTTTAACTATGTAGAGGCACATGTAGACCATTCCAATCAAAAAAAAAAAGAAAACAAACAAATACCGCTGTAGATTAAAGCATATCATAATAAGGCAATTTTCAAAAACTGATAGTCATATTATTTTAATATTTGGTTGTAAGTCAAAAAATTTTTTTGTTATTATAAAACGCTCAAGTTATTGTTATTAACATTTTAAACATTAATTGAGAACTTCCAATCTTCGGTTCAGTATTTATTAACCTAATATTAAGGTTACTTTTATTTTTAATAGTCAATTAGTCAAGTACATGCAGGGCAAAGTGAAATAGTTTATTTCGTTTACTTGTTCAATCATTTAGGGTCAGGTGGGGTGAAATGGGTCATGGGGTGAAATGGGTCATGCTGTGTATTTTTATTAATAAAAATTTTTGGTGTGACTGAATTTTTCTCAAACTTTACACAAGTTATGAGGGGCTTCTTGGCTACAATTCTGATTTTTAAAAAGTTTTTGTGTAAATTGCTGGGAGCACTACACTGAATTTTTTTTTCTCAAGTCACATGAGAATTTTTAGGAAGCCTGACAAACTTCTTAAAATCTTCCTATATATTTTTTTTCTCTTAAAATCTTCATGTGTTATCAGTTAGAACAGACTTTCATCTACAAGTTGCAAAAAACAGGTAGGAAAAGTATCAATTCTTTCTTCTTTTGTTGCCATTTTCATGTGGTGGGGTGAAATGGGGCATAGTTAGGCTTAGAGAATTTTAATTCATAATGAGAGTAAATTGACTTTTAAAATCCATAAATAGGTCTTAAACAGAAATTTAGAAGATTTTTAAATGTAACAAGAATAAAGTATGTATTATTAATGTGTAGAATTCAAAAGCTTAACTTGCCATCCATATTTACAACCTATTACCTACCTACTCTTTCCTAATCCAAATTTTTAATTTATTCAATGAAAATGCCTGGGGTATATGTAAGAAAAAGGGAAAAGAAAAATTCAGACTATGATTTAGAGGCTGCACTAATTTTAAGTTGAAGGTGATTTAGCAATTCCTGCAGCTGCAAGGAAATATAATATGCCAAGAGAAACATCGAGGAGATGGGTCTCCGGCGCACAAAGTCGAAAAGGTTGGTTAGAGGTACAACGCTAAGTGAAGAAGAAAAATGTATTGCTTCAACTCTACAAAGTACGATTCCCCATTTGATAGAAAGATACAATCATTGTTGCTAAGGTATTTATAAAGACTATTTCTGAAAAATGCAATTGTGGCACTCTTGGCATAGAGAGAGCCAGGAATTTTGAAAAAAGATCGGCATGCCACTTATGTAAGAGAAAGCAAGAATTGCTCACAAAAGCAAGAGCCTGGACATCTTCTAAAAAGCAGCAACCGAATGAAACCCAACTCTTGGATGAAGAAATGTCTGAGTTACTTATGCAAGAACCAACACCTGGGAAATGGGTTCTTGTCTAATACACGGGCAAGAAATCATCAAAAGAATTTTTTGATCACTTGGCATAAAGTTAATGACCAAGATTACAACAGCGTAAATTTTCTACAAAAAGCCAACTCAGGCAAATACTACATCTTTCCTGGGTAGGAAGATACATTGTTTCTAGATACCAAATTCTGAAGACATTGAATGAGCAGAATTCGATTGTTGCGGACATTATACTTTTGAGTTTTAGTTCAAAATATTTTGGTGTTGAATATGTTAAGATAAATAAATGGTTCTTTGGAAACAATTTCTCTCAGCTATTGTACGTGTTTTGGTAATAATTTCTTAGTTATTGTATGTTTCTATTGCAATGACCCATTTCACCCCATTAAAACCCATTTCACCCCACCGTGGGGTGGAATGGGTCAGATACTTTAATTGCAATTTTCAGATTGTCAATGACAACAAATTTCAATGAGAAGCAGCTTAAATTAAAGGGGAAGAATCAGATGTAAAGAAGAAAATTTGAAAAAAGTACAAAAAAAAGTTTATGGGTTTGCAAATGGCATCATTTAAAAAAATAGACAAAATCCGCCCCATTTCACCCCACCTGACCCTACTAAATTACTTACGTATTCGTTTATTAGTTAATTCATTTACATCCCTTCATTTAGTAATTCACTGATTTATTAACTTATTCTCTTATTCATTCACTCTTTTATTCACTCATTTATTTTTCTTCATATATTAGTTTTTTTTTTTTTTTTTTAATTTTTCGCTAAATGTTTCATGATCTTTTCATTCTTTTATTTAACCTTTTATCTACTGATTTATTTGATCAAAACTATTTTTTATAATCGAATAGAAAATATTTCAAGAGAAAAATTAATTTTGCCCCATAAAAAAATGAAAATTTTCCACTTTTTTTTACAACCAAAATTTACAACCAAAAAAAATACTGTTTCAATTCATCAAGCTTTATTATAAACCAGCGGTACCCGCACGGCTTTGCCCGTAGTAGAAAATTAAAAATTCATTTGGTTCGCCTGTATATTTACAAATAATGGATGAGGAATTTCTCGCCAATTTGCTATGTTCATTTGCTCGCCCATGTCACGGTTCCATGTCATTATAATTTGGTAATTTACTCGTCCACGTTATGATAATTTGTTAGGTAAAATAAATAGGAATATAAAAAGAATAAAATCGAATTTTCGAAAAATCGCTTCGAGGTGCACACCCCCATGCTATAAACTAATTCTCTGCCAAATTTCATGAAAATCGGCCACATGGTCGAGGCGCTATGAGCGTAACAGAGATCCAGAGATCCAGACACACAGACTTACAGCTTTATTATTAGTAAGGAATACAATATTATTTCTTAACAAACTGTAACTTTCACGAAAAACTCCAATTTGTTCAGTTTGAGTCATTTATACTATTTCAATTTGCCCTACATTCCCCTACTACAAAACATTAAGCGCTGTGTTTTCAATTTAAAAATAATAAATCTGATAAATTTTAAAATATATGACTGTATGACTGTATAGTTAAATGCCCGTGATGAGAAAATTTCGTATTTTTCATTTTTAGAAAACAATAGAGGCAGAAAACTTAGCTATTTGTCTCAATTCTGAAACCTAACATCATCTAGAATTTCTGCGAAAAATTGATTTCTGAAATTTTCTTTTACCTGACACTATGAGCGAGTGCCGTCGTTTTTATGAATGGTTACAAACAAAAACGCCGAACGAATGTAGTTCAAAGAATACTTTTACAGAAAGCGGAAGCGAAGTCAAAATATTTCATCCCTCAACCAAAAAATCGTTATTCAAACGATTTTCCACGAGTAGGCGTATGGCTGTTTCCCACGAACCGTCTATCCGTCAACTGAGCATGCACGTGTCTACATTTTGACAACTTTAAATCCCCCTCATTCGGATTTCAAACCGAAGCTATTTCGATGTGATTTTTTCAAAGCATGTAAAACATACATGTCGTTTGTTTCACTGCAGTGAATGGTCTTGAGTTAAAAGAAACGTCTCGGCTGAAACACATAGAAGACTATATATTCTCGATACTTGTAACATGAATTTTTAACTCAATGCAAACTTTAAACTTTAAGTATATGGTACTCTGATCCAGGGGCGGATACAAGGGGAGGCTCATGGGGATCATGACCCCTCTAAACCGCCGACAATATTATCCGTCCATATTATGTTCCAATTACGTGTGTGTGTGTAAACGATTTCAGTAATCTTTTCAACTCACTAATTCTTTTTTTAAATAAATGCTTGAAAAATTGCTCTTCTTTTCATTACTTATGAAATTAATTAGAAACGTTAATGCTCCACCAAGTGGAGCATTCCTGGCCGATTTGGTGATATTGACCCCACAGCAAGTTTCAGAAATTTTTAGTGGTAGTCTGCATCCGCCCCTGATCTGATGAGTAAATGAATGCTTTCTAAGCAGTGGGGCAGCGAAGGAGAATTTTGGGGGTGAAACCCCCCCCCCCCCCAGAGCCATTGGTTTTAACAGAAAATGCAAAATTCTAACACAGTAGTTTATGCATATTATACATTTTTAGAAAACCCTTCAGAAGGTGTTTTTAATCAAAAGCCCTCTACAGAAGGTATTTTTGATTCAAAAAAAAAAAAAACATTAGGTACTTTTCATCAAAAAAAATACTTTTTTGATCAAAAAAACCCCTTCAGAATATATTTCTGGCTGCGCAAGTGTTCCTAAGAGATCTAATGCTAAACCCAGGGAGTAACTTAGTCCCCAAGAAGGCGCCAACCTTGACTCCCAAAGTGCGCATTATTAAAAAAGGGGGCACACAAGTTCGAGAGCAGAAAAAAGGGAAAACAAAAAGAAAACGAAGGCGCACTCAGGTTTAAAAGCACAAGGGAAAAAAAAGAAAACGAAGTCGCAAACAAAAACGAAGGTGCTCAGGTTCAAAAGCGAAAAAACTGAAGGCGCACAGATTTGAATTTGGCGCATAAAAAAGCGAAGGTGCACAGGAAAGAAGCGTAGGAAAAACGAAGGCGCACAGATTCAATCGCGAGGGGGGGGGGAACGAAAGAAAAAACGAAGTCGCATAGGTTTGAAAGAGTAAAAGAAAAAAAACGAAGGGGCAGAGAGGGCGTTAAAAGACGCACATACGGGAATGGGCCGGCGGTCTCCCCCCCCCCCCCCCGTTGAGCTAATGTGATAAAGAGTAGGGTATCAGAAAGGAAAAAAGTCCGCATCAAAGTTTTTTTTTTTTCTTCAAAATCAACCACTCACAAAAAAATTACTCGCTGAAACGATAACTTTTGTTCAAATATTTTCAAAAAACGTGCCGTCGAATAATGCTGCGGAAGAAAAAAAAATCAGTTACTGTTGCAGAAAGTTCAACCAGATCCAAAAAAGGAAACAACCAACTGTTGCTCTCTGTCAGCAACAAGTAGGGTGGGGAAAAAAATCATTAACATGCAAGAAAAGTTCACCAAACGGCCTTGCGAGGTCGCCACGTTTTTGTGCATCAAGTGGAAAGAGAGGGGATCGGGCAGCCGAAAGGGAAATGTTGTCCAACACACACACACACCTGTTCGTAGCTTCCATAGGGAAGGATGGAAAAGCGAGCGGAAGTAATTTCGTTCGCCCCGAATCTCTGGGAGGCATGATTTAATAAGTGTGCATTAGGTGGCGCGGGTGATTCGATTTGAAAGCCGAGTATTTGTCCAGCCGGGAATACATTAAGGGCAAACACGAGCTGGGGCATTAATGCATCTATTTAAAGGTTAATAGCGGTTGACACATTTCAGTCGACGACCAGGTTCGAACACAAAAGAGGAGAATGTTTATCCATGATACTGCTTTTCAGCCAATGGATAGGAGATTCTAACAAAAGTTGAAAAAGATGAAATTGATTTAAAATCTTAATTTAAGATCAAGAACTTAATCAACAATGATGAATTTCCAAAAGATGGAAATAAAAAAAGTGCTTTTTGATCCCCTCCTCTCCATGCGAGATTAAATATTAGTTCATTATAATGAAAGAAAAACTGCATTTTTCTCCAGTGTGTGTCTTAGAGTATCCAAAATAAAAATATTTCTATTTTTCTATTTTCCTTCCTAGCAGGACACTAACAAATATCGAACACTAATTCTTACTCTCTCAAAAAAAAAAGAGGGAGTTTACCTTCTTTGCTTGCTTAAAGGTTCTCCACTGTTGAAAACATTGCATAAACCTTTCATCTACATTTCTCAGATAAAGGGATAAAAGTAATGATTTATTACAGTTTTAAGGCCCAAAGTATTACATGCTGTTAAAAAGAAGGTGCTAACGACCGCCATGACTCTTAAAGCGAAGTGTGCATGCAGGAGGTTATGCGGAGTGTTCGTTGTGTAGTGATAGTTTGCGGGAGTCGGCAAAAGAAGTCCGATCTCCAAAGTGAATAAAGAGTTCCATTACAGCCACTTGAGTTATTTGAGCTACGTGTGAAAGTAGACGGAATAATTACTTCATCCAACTACTTCGCCTCCGGAACAATATTAAAAAATAAATACCTTTAAAAGGAAACGAAATAAGTAACTTTGGAAAAGGTCTGGAATATTTTGTTCAAGCTCATGCAATGCAAATGTTACTAAAACTACATTTGCTCCAAATTTTCCACGAAATAATCAAGTTTCTATTACGACATAAAACAGACTAAGAAGATTTAGGTTCCGCGAATGAATTTGAACAGGGTGAATGTAAAATAGCATGTTTAATCGATGACACATTTGCCTAACAATTTTTACACAGAACAATAAGGATACGAAAGAACATCAAAACCTAATTTGAGGATTGACCTATTTCTTAGAATAAGTACTCGGCAACTCGATGCTTAAGTAGTCTCAATTATTTTCATGATAGTCGAGTAGAGACACATTCATTAAAAGTGCGGCAATGACATCGTTCTTTCAGTTCATTCATGCATTATCATTTTAAGTTTCTTTTTTTCCTTGTTTAAAACAGACGATCTCATGTACGCTATATGTCTTTCAGGCACTATTATTTTGAAGGATTCCGATAAAACGGGAGAGGGGGGTTTGAAAATATGCTTCTCTCTACCCCCCCCCCCTTCACCTTGGAACTTTGCGGAAAAAAAATATATTCTTTTCAAGATCAATGCAAAAATCTCTTATTGAACGAAAAATTGTTCAAATCAGAGGCGCCGACTTGCAAAAATTATTGAGGGGGCTAGACATCACCGGGGATTTAGGTGGTTATGCAATCCCACGGAGGTTACCCCCCCCCCCCCTCCCAAATAAAGGTCAGATTTTTGGACCTTGAAAATGCCAATTTACATATTTTCTGGTGTTTAACTTAAACAAACAAATGTGACATGGCGTTTTTACCGTAAAACAATCTAAAAAATGGTATACAAATTTTCTAGTTCAACTACATCATGTCACTTGTCTTAGAAAGAGACAGTTTTTTGTTCTTTTCTACGGGGAGCCGTGCAGTGCCGTAGCGAGGCATTGAAAAGGGTAGAGCACTTGACTTGCATGGAAAGGCACTCCTAAAGATGTTGACTTAAAAAAAAATATTGTGAAGGGCGGGGAGGGGGGTCTTGCCGCGGGAAATTTTCTAAATTTGAGATCAAAAATAGTGAGCTTCAAAGTTTTTTAATGCATTTTAACGTCATTTAATCAACATTAGAGCCCCGAAAACTCAACAAGCCTGACACATATTTTTTGGCTTTGAAAAAAGGAAATAATAAATACAAACACGCACATATTTTTGTTAAAAGGTAATTTAATTAACGCATGTTTTTTAAGACCAGTTGTTTTTTCATAAGTGATATCGGCTGACATACTCAAGTGTAGACGCAGTTTCTCAATGTATAGGTCATTTTTGAAAAACTCACCTGATTTTTCAAAATTTGTTTCACTTTTGTTTAATAAAAGCAATCACTCTTGTTCAACTGCAATGACCTATGTGAGTCCAATTGATGTAAACCGCCCAGTAATGCAAGATTGTACCATTTCACAAACCTCAATGTATTGCCTTGTAGTACTTAGGGATTTTGAAAGTGTGCAGTGAGCTGGCTTAGTTGTTTTCATACTTCTTTGGTATACGTCGATTCCGAGGAAGCAAAAGGATCATCATTTTGTGAAGGTTTTCCTTTTAAACACAATTTCCAAAAGCATTCAAAACTATCACGCCTCCCATTTGATATACAAATCAAACCCTCATATATTTTTTCCAGATCAGCAACACAGAGCGCGCCGCAGCGCTGCCCACTAGCAACAGACTTGACCCGTAAGTTCGCGCACTGGGACAAATTCTTAGTGTGCTTGCAGCACTGTAACACCATCATTATTCACACGACTCGTTTTCAGTTAACTTGCTTACTACCATAATAATTATTTGTTTTAACTCATTACTGAATGCATTTTACAAGGTAAACTATCTTCAAACAAGGAAAATAAAAGATAAATTCATGAGTTTAGAAAGCATTAAATGACTAATAATTTTCTTAATTTATTGGAGGGGCTCTGCCCCCTCAAAAATATTTTTGAGGGGGCTCGGGCCCCCTCAGGCCCCATGGAGTCGGCGCCACTGGTTCAAATCAATAAGCGAAATATGTGAATGAGGTATCCTCGCCAAAATCTTTCGAACAAGAAAAAGTTCGTTCGAATTGGAATATTCACTCAAAAGTTAATTGGGGCTGGGGGGAGGGGGACAGACAGACAGACAGACTTACATTTTTTAAATCTCAAAACCCTACTTTTAAATGTTTAATTTTTGAATATATTTTTTATACTATGTTATCAATTTTGGACCCCCCCCCCCTTTTTTTAGTAGTTTTTAACTTTTTTTCATGATTTTTTTTTTCCCCTTCTTCTTTTTTTTTGAGTTTTATGGGAAAGTAGGCTAAAAACCAAGACAACGCTGCGAATATGCTCGTGAAGCTCTAATTCAGCGTTATCAATCTTTTTAATTTTATTTTTGTATGAACTTTTGCCATTTTTAAGTTCCACTGCCTGTGAACATCCTATATTTTTTTTTCAAAATTTTCTTTACAGTCGATACCTATATTAAATGTTTAGAAAACACTGAGCTAATATATTACATGAGCTCGTCGTATTATTCTCAGCATTTATGGCAACAACAACTTTTCAACAGTGACATGAAAAACCCGAAACGGCAAGTCATTAACTAACATCTTTACATAGTATAAGTCTCCAAAAAGCGTCTGTGTGTTTGAACTCGCAAAACTTGAGAACTACCCGGCTGATTTCGCTGAAATTTTTACAATTTGTTCCTTTAAGTCCTGAGAAGGTTTGCAGACCACTTCGAAACAAAATTCGATGAATTGTTCTTTTTTTATTCCAATTTAGGCCCAATTTTCACATAAATTTCCGAATATGGGGGTGAAAAATTACTTGCACATATTAATATTATATATCGTTAGAAAGAGTAGAATTTTCCGTGTTCTACTCAATTTGTTTCAATGCTCTTCCTTGATTACGGCGGGAGTTATTTACGTTTTTTAGCTCGAATTTGTTTAGGCTTAGCTGAAATTTGGGCACTACTTTCTTCATTAAATTTATCAATAAAAAGTGAAGGGGTTGTCCCACAGTTTCCTTTTTGACATCATTGGAAAAAGCGACATTTTTTGCTCCAGATCTATCTCGACCTTTGGTCGCAAACCTAAGCTTCTATCTCCAAAGGGAAAAAAGTTACAAGCCTTTTTAAGAAATCAAATTCAAAAAATCGCATTTCCATTCAAATTGTTAACCATTTTCTATCGCATTTTAATTCCTTAAACTTATTTTATTTTGTGTTTCCATGGTTACGCTTTTTAAATCATTCTTTCTCGATTTAATTTCTTAAAAAGTATTTTAATATCTAACGTCATTGTTTGGAAGGTAAATTTTGCATGATGTTTTTTTTTTATTTATTCAAGTTTGATTTTTGTATATACGTCACTTGACACAATTTGTATTTTTAAGGAGGACCGGGCAAAGCCGGGCAACGCAGCTAGTTCAAATATAAATAGTGGGCAACTTCATAATACCATCGATGTCAAATTTCTACAACCCGGATCATGGTAGTTCGAGTCAAACTCGAAATCAGTTAAAGCACATAAGATACTCGACACTCGAAATGAGTTAAGGACATATTAAGACATAAATCGCGGTTGTTGAAACGTCACAGTGGTTTCGCCCCGTCGCTTCTCTATACAGTCGAAGTCGCTTATAACGAGCCCGGATTTAACGAGAACCCGGATTTAGAGAGGAAATCAGATACTTGGTTGGTACAATATTAAATCTATAAGAGCATAACTCGTTTTTAACGGGAAATATTTTTGTGATTCATAAAATTTCTTTCGACTTCCAGCTCAATTTAATCTTTTTGGGGAAAATTTTTTTAACATTTCGAAGTCAACCGAAAGTTAGAGGTAAATCATAAATCCTGAGAACAAACAATGACACCACTTCTTTTTTTTTTTTTTTTTAATTTGTGGAGTAAAGAAGCATTAAAAAATTATATATGTGTGTGCGTGTTGTAAAACCTACTAGGATGAATTTTTATGATTTTTTTCACAAACTCGTTTTTTACGAGCACTCGGTTATAACGAGCCAATTTCGTGGTCCCTTTGCCCTCGTTAAAAGCGAGTTCGACTGTATAAATTTTTAAGAATAAAATGAATGAAAGAAAGAAAAAGCACAGAAAAATCATCGCTCTCTCGGAACAATCGAAGCCTTCTCAAAACAGTTTTCTCGCGGGCAGGAATATAGATTCAAATGCGCGGGGGAAATAGAGGAAATGATAAAAATGCCTCTCTCCTCCCTTGTCCCCTCCTTGATCTGATGCGGGATCGCAGATCTCATCCCTTCCCCGAGAGAAATCTCCCCAGGAATTTAATAAGGCTCGGGTGGGGGGGTGCAGCTGAGAAAGGAAGGTTTCGTCACGAAATGAAAGGCACAAGTGACCATGCGGTTGGCATTCTTTCTGGAAAATGAAAGCCGAAGAGATACTAAGATGAGAGAACGGTTGTTAAAACATTTTAACTTTTTATTCCTTTTTTTCTTTTAAATCAACAGTGATGTTCAAATTATTGAACACATTCTCTCTGAAATCATGCTTCTTAATAACAGTATTTGGGCAACGGTTACTAAATTTTTTTTATCGAACAAAACTAACCTCTAGCGCAGCGTTTCTCAACCTTTTTTCAACCCGCGGACCGGCAAAACCTTATGAAAAGAACGGTGAAGTCATTTTTGTTTTTCCAAAAAAAAAAAATCGAGTTATAGACCGTTAAAACTTATGAAAAAAAAAAATATTTCGAACGAATGAAGACCGCCTGCTCCCCTTCCCCTATTTTTGGCAATAAATAAATAAATAAAAACTTTACATGGAATTTAAAAACTCACAAAAGCTATTTAAGTGTAAGGATGTAAGTAAGGATAAGTAATAATGGTAGCGATTTCAGAGCTGCGGAGTCGGAAGAAAAATTGTCGACTCCGACTCCGAGATTTTGAAACGTCCGACTCCAACTCCGGCTTTTTTATTATGTATTATTTTTCCAATTTTATTATTATCCCCCTTCCTCATGCGAAGGGGGGCGAAAAAACTAAACGGAGATTGAAATATTAATTCCTTTTTATGAAATTTTCGCGTTGTATTTTATTGTAAACTTAAGATCTATAGGTACAACGTTAGAAATTCAATTTGAAAATCAAATTATCCAATACTTGCGGTTTCTAAAGTGAGATTACTTAAAAATGAATAGGATTAATTTGCTCCCTTTTAATGTTTAACTGAGAGATGTTGATCAAATCCTATGCTTTCAATTTTTAAAAGCTGTAACATGGGTTTTTTTTTTAATTTTATTTCATTCATTTTATTTATTTTTTTTTTTTTTTTTTTTTTTTTTTTTTTGCCTAGTCAAAAAACTTTTTTTTTACAGGGGGCGGTCCTCCCCCTCCCGGATGACACACATCTGGCGGGTATTACCTCAACTTAATCTCAGAGTTTTAAAAATTGAAATACTTAAATTCTGAAAAATTTCCCCAATAATATCCCCCTAAATCTTAAATTTCATCTTAAAAATTTCAACGAAAATATTGCACTATATTACGGGGAGAGATCGGGTACATGTACGTCTGGAGCAAATTTTATCCAAAAGGCGGCGATGTATACAGCTTTGTACGGATAGATTTTACTATAGCTACATTTCTTCGCTCAATTTTTAATTTTAGTTTTATTGACAGCTCAGGGTGGCGACAGAAACTGTGAAAAAAAGTTCCCTGACTTTTCCCTGATTAAATTCACCAAATTTCCCTGATTTACGTTACCAATGATAATGGTTTTCTTTCTTTGCTTTACGTGAAATCCATTGTATGTTTGTATAAAATGCAGTATTTCAAACGTTTTAAGTTGTGTAAAGTTGTTGAACTAAAGATGTATTTTAAAAAAATGCTGCTTTTTTAATAAAATGGTTTAAAAAAAACGTATCGTCATTTTTGGGGGGGGGGGGGAAACCCCTACAAAACAGTATATTAAATTTAAATATAAAAGAATCACTTTAGTCTGAAGAAAAGAAAATCTTTATAATATGCGGTTATAACAAGTAGTATAACGGCAAAAAAAAAAAAAAAAAAAAAAAAAGTTTTTTTTTTACTGTAAGTTCAATTTTAGCAATTAAATTAAAAACGCGAAGAAGCAATTATTTTAAAGCTTTTATAGTATTAATTCAAAAACCAAAGATTTCTTCTTGAAATCGTGATTACAGTACGCTAATTACTTCAAGACAATGGAATAAAGGCAAAGGAACTAAGGCATTAATGAAGGCTTCCTCTTTGCCTGTATGGTTGTTTATTTTACGTAGCATTGAAAGCATAAAAAGAAATTTCAAGCTAGGTAAAATAAACAACCTAACAGACACAGAAGCAATCTTAGGAAGTTCATCCTGTGGTTAATAAGTAAGATTCAATACTTTGACGTTGAGGAAAACAGATGCACAAATTTGCGGCAGTGTATAATCGCACCTCATTAATTTTACTTTTTTTTTTTTAACAGATAATTGGTAGAAAATGCGTAGGGAATTAATACTTAATTTTGTAAAGCAAAAAAAAAAAAATTTTCTTCATAAAATCAATTTTCCCTGGTTTTTTGTTATTTTTTCAAAATTTCCTGATATTTCCCTGACTTTTCCCTGATTAAAAAAGTTCCCTGATTTTTCCCTGATCTCCCTGATTTCCCTGATCTGTCGCCACCCTGCGCTTTAGAATTAACCTTAATAAGATTTTAGGATTAGCTACAATTATTGAATGTTGTAACCGAGAAATCATGGACTGATTTCATTTTGACCTTTTTAGTGATAACCAAGCTTTCTTAGATCAAGTCTTTAACTTAAAAAAAAAATATATATATATATATATATATATATATATATATATATATATATATATATATATTTAATCGGATCTTTTGGATTTGCGCTTTCGGGCCAAGCCAACACTTATTTGAATTTACCAAGCACCCTCAGAAGTTTCCCGACTTGCTCAAGCGATTCATACATTCTTTTTACTATTTTATAACTGAGATCGAGGTAAAAAATATACAATTATTTTTATTTGAAAGTGGTTGCTTAGGAAATATTAGGCAACAAAATTGTTCGCTGACAGTTGCTATCACTTAAATAAAGTTAAAAAAAATAAGCAAAATAAGAGACAGAGTAGGTAGCTGTTACAGAAAGCTCGATAAACAATCAAGCCAGCTGGTTGCCACAATGACAATCATTTTCTTATTAGTAGCATATAATCAAATTAATTGGTAGTCAGTTTTTGAAAAAATGCAAGGAGAGTCTGAAAATTAAAGAAATAAAAAATCCGAAGTCGGAGTCGGCATGTTTTCGAAAGACTCCGACTCCTTTACCTCAAAATCAGTCCGACTCTGACTCCACAGTCCTGGCAGTTATGCATAAATTTAAAAATTAATAATAAAACTCACGCAAAAAAATGCCATACACAATGGGGTGGTTTCCTTCAGTCAAAAGACTACTTTTAGTCATTGAAATGGATAGAATGAGCAAAAAAAAAAAAAAAAATTACATGGAGCCAGAAAGTACTTTCATTTTCCCAACAGTTTTTTTTTTTTTTTATTATTATTATTTTTTTTAAATGTCCGATTTTTCAAACAAGGCGTGGTCTTTATGACGTCACAAACGATGCAATTTGTGGCGCATCTTTCTACTACGTTTCCACGTTATGATAATCAAGCAGCGAAATGAAATTGCGCTCTACGCCTGCTATCAACCATATCGTTGCCAATACAGGAACAGGTGAGTAAAGATGCGAATTAAATATTTTGTTCTCTGAATGGCAAAATTGAATGGCATTTCATCATTTGTGATGTCACAAGACAGAAGTGCAAACAATGAAAGCGCAACGATTTAAATATTTTTTTAAAAATAATAAACTTAAAAAAATTATTTAAAAAATGGTCAGATTCTATGTATGCACTTTCCGAAAAAAATACTTTTAAAATTTTGGAAACGACCCCATTGTTCGTTTGACTTTTTATTTTACAGCCACCGTCATTTTGATACTAGTAGCTAGTAGTTCCTCGCATCAAAATGACGGCGATGCGTCGGCCTATGTATTAATAGAGAATTAGTTATGACCAGGGTGCATCTGGCTTCACCTTACATATCTCACGCTTCATCATGCAAAAAATTTTACTTTACGTGCCAGTAAAACTGACAGCCATGAACATCGTCGAATATAAACAGTACGTTTTCGTGAAGCCAAAAGTCAAACACACTTCAAAATTAAAACAAAACTTTTCTATCTTCTTAACTTCTGCAAGGCAGACCAGTTGGCCGAACTAAAAATGCGCAAGCCATCTGGTGGAGAAAAGTATCGGCCCGATATGGCTCGCTGCCAGCAGATGACCACTTCTCAGGGTAAACACATGGCCCTATTAAAGATCAGAAAAGGGAGGCCGCTGGAGAATGACAACTGGAGAGATTAAAGCCTCCATCCGCCATTATTTGCGGAAGCTGACCTGACATCGAGGGATGTCTCAGAGGATAAAACGGCATTATGAGATGAAGACGGTGCTAGTATTTTTGTCCGTCGCAAACGGAGACTGGCAGGAAGTTTATTACGAAGAACGGATGCTTTTTTTCAAAAGTCGTCCATCCAAACTAAATAGGAGCTGACCTATCCGTTATTTTGATGCCATGTTCATTTGTTTGGCAATATTATTAGTTGAGGTTAAATATTTTGCCAGCATAAAAATTCAACTAACAATATTGCCCGGTGGATAGACTTTTTGAACAACCACACCCTCGCTAGAAGGTAAATTCGGCCTGCGCAAAAGAAAGGCACATAACAAAATTAAATTTTTCAAATGCTGTCCAATAACATCTTTTTAGTTTGAAAGGGCAGGGAAGACCGGGGCCAGTAGTGACAATTTTGTCAATTTTGATATTACCGTAAGATTTGAACTGGTGTGAAACATTTGGTGCATCATATCATTTGAGTAAATCTTAAGCAATATATTTATTTATAAAAAAAAAAGCAACATTTTAAACGTTTTTCATACCATAAAATGGAATTTGTGTGGTCTCCAAGTTTGTCTCGCCCGTAGCGCGCCTAGTAGTGGTTTGGGCACGTAGTGATGCACCAAAAACGCGAACAAATAAGTTGTAACGTGTGGGGCATTCCAAGGTATTTTGGACATTTATGTAGAGTCCGTAACGTGACCTTTTTTGCCATAACTTTTTAGTTTACTGTTTGATTAGCATATTATTTTATTTTGATCTTTTCCTACCAACACACCAGCTCAAATTAAAATAATTTGCAAATCAAACGGTAAATTAAAAAGTTATGGCAAAAAAAGATCACGTTACGGACTCTACATAATTTTCAAAATACCGTGGAATGCCCCGTGTATAAATTATGTAAGAAATGCAATTAAATGGGATCAAGGTAAGAATGAAAAAAATATATTCATTTAAAATGCTCTTAACACTAACAAGAACACCTTCATGTTATCAATAACACTTTAAACGAAATGAAAATAAAATACTTAAACTATTAACCATTGTGAACTCTTTTAGAGAGACACATTTTTTTTTTTTTTTTTTTAATGTTAATCAGGAAAGGTAAAACGTAGAAAAACACTAATTTTTGGCCACATTAATCTTTGACTCGGTACAATGTATAGGCCCATATCCATGAGGTCTACATCTGTTTTTATAATCACTCATTAGCATTGTTTGTTTCAATATCTGATGTGCTGTTAATGCAAATAAAATAAGGTTTCATTTTTGGTAGATTTGACATAAGACCAGTTTTTAAGTGTCATGCATTGTTCCTATTCCTCTAGGGTCTTGAAACTTTGTTTTTGTTCTGCTCGAATTTTCTCTTTAGGCGCGATTGCGAGAATGACAGGTTTTAAAACATTTGCGAGCGGTGTGCTGGTACTTTCGATTTCCAGCTTTAGGTGGCCATCTTTTTTCTCTAAAATGCACCGCTATTACAACGCTAATGTCAACTGTCATAGACTCATCTAACTTAATGGGATTTCTCACTTCTGAAGACTGTTCTGCATTCTTACTATCATTGACTACATTTATTGTTGAAGAGCTGGGTTTGATATGAGCTTCACATTTTTTATTTTCACTATAATTTTGGTCCTCAACGCTCTCATCTCTAAGAGACAACGGACAGGGGCAAGTAGTGACTGTCACAACGTGCCTCTTTGACTTTGTCACAACTAGCTCTGTGTTACGCCATTTTAAACTTTTCTTAATAGTTTCCGAAATAATATCATAATCAACAAATGAAGTGCATAGAATAACAGCTCGATACTGTCCGTTCTCGAAAGCAAAGACTACCAATCAGGACAGATTCCATTTCAAAAAGGGGCGATAGGTTGAGGATGGACACTAACCGCTCGCACTTGCTGTCTTTGAACACGTTATTTTGATCCTTTTACTTCCGGGTTTCCCTCCCTATTTTGATAAAATCACAGCAGATCTGACGCATGCGCAAATCGGCGCTAAGTCTCGGCTTAGGAAAATGAACAGTACATAGGTACTTAAATGTTAGTAAAGTTTTCACACTTCAGTATCCTCAACGGCCATGACAATTCCAACTCAGGTCCAAAAATTTACTTTTGCTGTAGAAAACACGATACATATTTTTATATTGATAACAGTCCAACGCTATGCTTCTAAACTAACACAAGGCACTGAGACCATCAACCTGCTCATTCACATGAAGCGACAGGTGTTGAAAACTATTGGCTCCGTCAGGAGGCTCGATGGCACAACTTGCCCCTGGCACAACTAACCCCAGTCTCCCCTATATGCTCGTATTTAGAAATTTTATTAAATACCACCAAAAGGCAGTGTCTGAATGGAGAAAACCTTGACAAACATATTGTGTTTTATTGTAATCAAAGTGATTAATGCGCAGATCATTTTCTAATGAATAGTTGTTTTTTAAAATATTTTATAGACTAATAACAAACAACGCCGAAATAATTTTTTTAAAAAAGGCAAATCACTTTTTATTAAAATTTACAAATGATTGCTTTTCTCGGCATAGTTTGAAAAAAAAAAAAACTATTCGTGTACATTTCAGGTATTCTTAGAGCATATTTTAATGCTTTTGTAGTGCATATAACCCGGCTTTATTCATAAGTTTCATTTCCAAAGCGAGCACAAAGGACTAACAGCTGGTGAAGCCTAAGTAGAAGCAAAAACAACTCTTGGCGGTTTCTTCGAGTCTGATAGAAACATCCGAAAAGAAAGAACGCAGGAAGGTTATAATTGGATAATTGCGTTTCCCAGCAGATTAAATTAGGAAGTACGCTCATAAAAACTGGCAATAAAAAAAGAGCACAAAGTCCTAGAGAACGTTAAAAAATTCATCGGACGATAGACAAAAAGATCACCTCCAAATTCGGAAAGAGTTCTTTTGTTCGAGTACAATGTGCTATTGAAAGGGTGTCCTTAAATGGCTTGTTTAAAGACGCGGAAGTATAATGAATGATTACATTATTTTATTAGAAACTTCTCACTTGTTTAATTCATGATGGGGGCAGGAATGACGAAATTATTCGAGACAAATAAAAAGAGCCTAGAAAGGTTTTATGCTGAACTGATCACTTAATTTTAAATTCATTTAAGTTTTGAGTTAACTTTGCCTCCAATTTTCACCAACTAGTTTATTTTTTAGATTTCACATCAGTTCCTCTTATGCTAACTATGCATTAAGCAAGAACAGACATAATAAGATGCGTTTGCTGTCCTTCCCGTAGCTAATTGACCGTTGCCATGGCTTTCCACCAACACTTACATTCTTCCTGTTTCAATTTTAAGTCACGTATAAAACTATTTTTAATAATGGAATTAATGAACGCCAATCAGTAAGAACGAGATTATCTTTAATATTTATGAAGGATCAATGACTAGAGTTGAAAGCCTGCGACAAAGAAACGTATGATTGTAATCACAGTCGGAAAATTTTCATGTTGCAAGGTTTTCGAACACATATTTATTTTTTGGATGGTAAAATGGTGAAAGGATAGCATAGATGAAGATTTACCTTTTTCATGATACCGTAAGTGTGGCGGATAGATAATATCCTGTGTCAAAGTTTCGAAGACGGTTAACTTTCAATTTTCTATGTCTAAAATTTAAGCTGAACCACGAACATATAAATCAAGTTTGTATAATTATTGTTTGCAATTATTTCTATAGCAGTTATTCAATGAAATTAACAATTAAAAAAAAGCGAAGATGGATTTTCAAATCGGTTGACACTACACATCACTTTTACAATTTCCTTTTTTCTTTTTTTTTTAACAGGAATAGATTCGGGTAATTTTCACGTGGATTAAACGTTCTTCTACATTTTATTTTTCCTGAGAGTATGCAAAGGAGGGGGTGGGGGGGTCTATAAAAAATTGTGAGACACTCGATATTTACATTAAATGGCATTATTCGCGCACAAGCCAACGAAGACCAGGCACCGGAATACCCGAAAGCCACATCACATCAATCCATCCAAAATCAACAAAGTTTGGTACATTCTTTCGCGGAGCACCACCAAGTGATCTGTAAAGGCATTGTCCCTTCTTCAACCGATATTAAATTCCTGGACATTCTCTTGTCGAAAGGAGTAGCCTCGTAGCCTGGGGAAGCTTCCGTGGATCGGAAACATCGGAGCGTATTGCTGGAGAAACCGACATGGATGGCTAATCCTCTCCCGTCCGATTCTTCCTCCTTATTCTCTTATTTCTTCTATTTGGCTCATCCGATGACACGAGGAGCAACCATCCTTCGGAGGAGGTGTTCCAGAAGAGAGAATAGTGTAGTCCTGACCAGTAGCTGAACGCTTAAGCACATTTTCATTTTCAAAAATTCATAAAATAGGTAAAACCTATGACAGTAGGAATTGTAGTCGGTAGTATAATCATCAAAAAAAAAACAATAATAATAAATAAAGAGCTTTTGTGGTTTTGTTACTGGTTTTTGAGCGATTTACTAAAAAGGTGATATAGGTAAATGGACTTGTTTAAACCCTAAACAAACACAAGATTTCATTGTCAATTAACAAGTGAGATTTTTGATTTTTGCAGACCTATGTCATTGAGTTTTTTTTCATATTCTGTATATATTTTACTCTTCTTTCATTAATTTTATAATCTCTACTAAACTGCTCCTCTTTCATTTTCTTTTTTTTTTTTTTTTTAATATTATTCTTTTACTAATTATTTTTCTTTCTTTTCCTTTTCCTAGTTGGAATTGCAAGGTATGTGACTGATATTGGTGTGGCAGGGAGATGATGATGCTGTCATTTAGTGACTGAATTCTTTTGTATTTCATGTATTTTTTAGTAATTTTTCTCCTTTGAATCATTGCATAGATTTTTATTGTTTTACTGTTGATAATTTTACCGTTTTATACATTTTTAAATTAGTTATTATCCCTTCGTTAATTCGATTTTAGCTCTAGTCTCATGTATCTGGGATACATAAAGGCTTATGAGTGCTATTGCCAATGAGTGCTATCAAGTGATTTTGCAATAAAAAGAAAATGCAAGGAAGAATTGACTGTTGTCAATTTGTCACCGAAAAAACTTTATTCAAAGAAAAAAAGAAACTGTTCATTCACCGGAATGTGTTCCAACATTTTCCGGTCGGTCTATCCATTTTAGAAATCGCCAGAAAAGCCTTCGAAAGTTGACACCTTGCTCGCGATGATTCATCGGCTATTTTGTTTTAATGTTGTCAACCAGCGTCATACACAGCGCGTAGGACAAAACTAACTTTGAGTGAGATGGAAGAAAAGGGTCACACAAAACAATTCTCACGAAAAACAAGAGACAAATATAAGTCGTACTCTTTCTTCTTCTTTACGTTACTCTTTTACCGTTTAACTCTCTCTCTACTCTTATTCTTACGTTTAACAACTTCATAAAAGAAAAAAAAAATCATGTGATGACATAGCAGGGTTGGTAAAAAAAACCAAAAAAAAAACGTTTTTTTGGTTTAAAAAAGGTTTTTTTTTTGGTTTTAAACCGGGTTTTTTTTGTTTTAAACCGGGTTTTTCTGGTTTAAATACTATTTGCGAGAAAAACAAATAAACAATTAATTTTCGGAAGGTAATTAAGGTTCAATGTAATTAACAGTTATTCAATAGTCACATTATACCTAATTTCTTGATTAATTAAAGAGATAAGAACAAAATCTTGTAACTAAATTAAATAATTAAAATAGCTTTCTGTGGGCAAATAGTGATTGAAATGTTTGACTTGATTAACATATTAGTATGCATGTATATATAGACCCTTTATGATACGAAATACTTCAAGAAGTGGTTGTGATGCGGGTTAAGATAAAAATGAAGATCCAAGAAAAAAAAAAACTTTATAAAACCAACATAATATGAATAATTATCGAATAAAGGTAAAAGTTATATTTTTAAGCATAATCTTTTCAAAAGAACAATTTTCATATTTTTTCTTTCTGATCTTACATAATGTTGATTTTTATATACACAATGTCGCAAATATTGAAGTAAAGCAAAATGTACAACAGTACATGATTGAACAGTCAAAAAATCGATTGCTGTTGTACTGACAAAGTTTTAAAAAAAAGTTCTGCTCTACATTCGACTTCGTTCTTATTTTGGAAAGACTTGGGAAAAGATATCGACTATCGCTAAAACAAAGAACCAAATCAAAAATACAAAAATTGGTGTAACATGGCTTATATTACAGGTTATTTACTGGCATACATGTTGCATCCAGCATTGAAGTTTAAAAAATATTAAATGCAAACTCTTTAGAACAAATAAATGTGTTGCAAATTCTATTTCAAGAAAAAAATTTGCCAAAAACGTTATATACGTGAAGTATAAACTTTTTTTTTAAATTTGATTCAAAAAATATTATTTGTGTTCACCTCAGAACAAATCTTAATTTTTAAGTGCAAACAATTAAGTTAGACTGTTGATTACCTTACAAGTCAAAGTTAAAATTCCAGGAAAGTGCAAATAAATGGGCAAAAATGTCACACCCCTGCAACAGGAGTGAGCAATATAATGGATTGCATCTACAATAAAAGATTCAATCCTTAGTAAATCTTAACTAATCATGCAAATTAAGCATAATGATGGAAGTTGACTGAAATCTGCTTTATGGCACATATATGAAATAAAAAATATATTAATATTTTTTTTCGATTAAAGCTTGTAATACATTTTAAAGACGCAACTTTGCAATTTTAGTATTTATCTCTGCAACTTAGCTAGGAACTTAGCATAAATGGAATTTTATATTTTTCAATATGTGTGGGAAAATCAATGTGAACCTGTAAACTGGAATTTTTTTTTAAACATTTTTTTAAAAAACCGCATGGTTTTTTTTTTAAAAACCAATTGGTTTAAACCAAACAACCCTGTGACATAGCCATGCGTCGTATATCAGTTAATGTTCATTACAATGGAACAAGATCGGCAGTAAAAAAACGTTGATACTTTTAACCGTTTTTTCTTTTTTTCCTTCATTTAATTTTCGAAACCAAATTTTCTTCATCCACTTTTCCCTTGAACAAAAATACTCTCTCAGTATTCCAAACCTTCAAACACACGGATTTCCCCCCCCCCCCAAAAAAAAAAGATAAAAATACTGAAAACATTCTTCAAAAGAGAACTCCGCTTTGAAGCCTTTTTTGAGAACCACACATGCGTTTCTCGTCCTCTACTTTTCAGAACAGATTGTAAAAAGTTTCCCAAAGCGAAATATCAACCTAAATGACAACCGCGGACGACAAAGAAACGAGCTTCTTCAAAAACGTTTTCCGTGGTTAATGAATTTCTAGTAACAAGGCTGATTCGTATGCTCCGTGTAGAAAGAGCACCTGCGAACTATCGATTCATAGATACAGCTTTTCTTCTAGGACACACAAAGATGGATATAAATTTTAATGAGGCACTTCATTAAAACTAGCACCGAGTAGGTAAAAAAAATCGATAGAGTGATGACCTCCCCCCAGCGATGGTTGATAGCGTATGTTAGCTAGAACAATACATAAATAAAGGGGTTGTTAATCATATTGCAACAGAGCACACTGCCAAAAGAAATGTGTGTGCAACGTTTTCCATAATCTCGATAACAAAAAATAATAATAGTGACTAGCTGCGTCGCCCGGCTTTGCATGGTCCACCTCGAAAATAAAAGTTATGTCAAGTGACGCGTGTTCAACAATCAGGCTTGAACAAAAAAAAAAAATATCAGTGAAATTTTGCGCCAGATTGCGGGAAAATAACCAAAAAGTAAGCATTTTAAAACCCCATATTGCAGGAAAAGCCTCAAAACAAAAACTAAAAAAAAAAAATTTTTTTTTTATTCGAGAAAAAAAATGGCAACAAATCTTTCATTTAACGATTTTCTTCACACTACAACTAAATTTTAATAAAAGCATTGTTACGGAAAGTTGAGATGAAGCACTGAATAATAGTTTGAATGGAGGAAAGCCTTCGAAAAATAGGGATTTTATTTTGAAATCTAAGAGTCATAATTAATATCTATAGTTTTTAATTGATAGCTCCGCTAATTATTATAGGAGGATTATGTTAAATAGCCAAACATGAAGACGGGAAGATTACGAATCCAATGATACCTGGCTCGATGGTCAGTTCATTGGCGTTCAAGAGAAGTTACTTGGACATACATAGATAAATACGCTCAGTTTTTAATTACATACTAGCTGCGTGCTCGGCGTTGCACGGGTTACTTAAAAAATGAAAGAGATGTTCAATTGATGTTTTTGTATTACTCTGACATCAGTTTCTAAAGCGCTAAGGAGTAAATAAATACGCGTAATGCAAGGTTTGCAAAACACCAGTAGAGCATTTTTTGGCAAAAATCTCTTTAACGTTAATCATAGTTATCAATGATACAAGTTATGAGTATTTTTAATTAGCACAAAAGATGAAAATATATGCATTATCAACTATAATCTGTGCCCACGTTAAAATGAATTACATCTGATAGACTATATCTGAAATATTTATGTACAATTACAATCAGCTTTTTACGAAACACACTTTTTGGTTGATTACGTGAAACTAAAGCACCAAGACTAAATAAATACCAATAAACATTAATTTAATACCAAGTCATCAGATTCCAAATTAGCGTTAGTAAAATCCTTAAAAACAATCTTTTTTGTCCAACTCTGTTTCACTTAAAGAAATCTAAACAATCTTAATTTAACATGTTCTTTTAACGATACAAACTGTATTTCAAAAATAGAAACAGGAAGGAAAAAGAGAGTTATTACAATTCGAAAACTCACCCATGTGACGGGAAAAAGTCCAACAAAATAAACATAATTAGTCGCACATCCTAAATGTACCAAAATATCAGGCCGGTGAATGATAAACTTACACTACAATCAATAAACATATCTAGCTAAAGAAACAACTTTCACATGCTGAAAAGAGTTAAGAACGTTGAATGTAAAAAATAAAAAAAGACAGTCGATAAAATGAAGGCTATGTCCGAACAGGGCAACCAATTTTATACTAATTTAAAATGAAATTCTAGATGGAAACGTGTTTTAAGATTTGGACAGCAGCCAACAAAATCTCTTTTAAAACAGTTATTAGAATTTTACTTGCTCACCCATATACAAAATGACAACAGGAAAGAAATAAAAATTCCTGAATAACATTATGTTAACGTTTTAATTAATATCTCCACTAATTAAGGTGGCACAATTACGAGATTGGTCCTATTGTTTTCTTTGGAAAATTTGGAACTGATCGGTATCTCGTTTGACTCTCGATTCGCCGCGATTCTCGAGAAGATCGATCTTCAGACAAACAGACAGACGGACGCGAACAGATTTCTGCTTATTTGGCAGAGAAACCGAATATTCGGTTCGCCCGAATACTTTTTCGGCAACCAAATAGAAAATAAATTCCGATTTTACGTCCCCCGAATCTACGTTTTTGCTGAGTTTCACGTTTTATCCATCAGGTCCCAGTTTTTTCTTACACTAATAATATTAATTATACCCGGATTGAAAGTTGGTTGTTCATGAATTTCTCTATTTTACTCTCCCTTTCCCTGGGAAATTTAAAAAAAAAAACAGTTCTAAAATAAGAAATACGTTTAATTTGTGCATTTCAAAGATAATCCATGTTGTTGAAAGTTAATCTATGGCAGGGCTGTCCAACAGCAAAGAGCCCACGGGCCAGAACTCCGGTCACTGATTACCTGGCGGGCCACAGTTTGAAAAAGTTGAACAATGACGTCTTACCTCTTATACAATAAAAATTAATGGTTGAATTATTAATTAAAAAACAATGAAACAGAAGGATTATAAAACAATTTGTTTAAATTTTAATGGGAAAACTCATGGTAGCAACCAGTCAGATCAATATTATCAACGGAAAAGACCGGTTAGTTGACGACAAAGGCCGTAGAGTCAGTGAGGGGGTCTTTATTTTTAACCAATTGCAGGCAGATTTTGATTATCTGAAATGTTTCTCTCTTCCCTCCCGCCAACGCGAGGCAGTACTATTTCTAGGAATCCGTTTGAAAACCAGCGTGCAAGGTAGGACCGCTTGACCTTGACCTATAGATGTCCTGTACCTTTTTCTCCCAATAAAACGAAAGGAGTAAACGAGAGATGAAGAGGAAATTTCGGGGACCCCGGCTGCAGGCCCGCGCCAAGCCTGATCGGCGCCGTCGTGCAAATGTCTTTTGAGCGCCTTTATGCCGTGGCGTTTAGCGAAAATATAGTTAACACAGGCCTAAATCTGCGTACCTGCAGGCCGCGCAATGCGGGCGGGGGGGGGGGGCACGTCCTTAAAGGGCCCAAAGGCCTAAGAAATTGAAAAAAAAAAGAAGACGGCTCAAAAGATTTTGTTGCAGGGAGGGGGGGGGGGCGAAAATTTATAGATACGGGCCTGAGTTAAGACCTAGAATAAGATTTTGTTGACAAATATGACGTAGAAAAAAATACGTTTAGTATTTAATTTATTAAAAAAACAATGTAAAAATTGTGCATTTAAGTTTGGATTACAGTGTACGTTTTGACTTCATGTCTCGAAGTTATTTCGAATTCAGGAGTTCCTCTAATACGCTAATGCGTTTTGGAAAAAGAAAAGATTTAAATATAAAAATATAACGCCACTCTAAATATCTCTCTGATCTCTAAGTAATGAATAACTAAGCGAACTTCTATGAATGTTAAAACATGACAACAGGATACTCATTACATTTTTAAATTGACGTATAGAAGATTACCACCTTAAAATCTGAACCTGAAATCCCTTCCAGTAAAACTAATAATTCTAAAATATGAAAGGCGTTGAATATGACATCTAAAACAAATAAATTATCCAAAGTTCTTTTTCTGACAAACAAATAGTTTAAGAGAATGGAGGGGGGGGGGAGAGAGAGAGAGAGAGAGAGAGAGAGAAAGAGGAATCGAGTAATGTGGTCAAGTCGTTATGTTTTGGAACAAAAAAGTTAAGTCAAAATTGTTGCCTACAATATACACATATTAAGCACAAGTAAAATGTGTGCAAATGAGCTTACGGTATTTTTTACGTATGATAACATGAAATAGTCGAATTACAATGAACAATAATTAAAAATCATAAAAAATATATTGCACAAATTATGATACAACATATTCACCTCAAAATCCAAAATGGGGAATAAAAAATTTCTTGCGCTTCATTAGCACAGCCTTGTGGAAGTCAAATGCTAGCGTATGCATTAATTAGCATCACGTGTTTTCATTATGAAAGATTGCGCTTGTGAATAGCATGTTTAGACTCGACAAGGCATTAACTTTTCCTTTCAGATAGTCAGCAAAAGGATTGCTTGTTTCAATGAGCAGTGTAAGGCAGATCCATGGACCACAATTTTAGGGTCACCAAAGTGAGGTCAATTTCTCTATTTCTTCGCTTTTTTAAATACTTTCGCATGAAAAATGTACAGATTTTCTTGCGCTGGGCATCATTTTGGCTTGATCGGGCCCTGGATGTAGTGAAAAGTTAAATTTTATTTTTTTGGGTGAAGAATGAAGAGAATCCCCCCATTTAGAGCATTTTTAATTGGTAGAGCTAGGCGCTGGTTTGACTCTGGCGCAGTCGTGCGTCGCACGACCTCGCACATAGGGACGGCGCGGCCCTGACCGGCTGAACCAAGAATGGTAATCTCGGATGCTTCTTGATACCACAAAATGTCGAATCAAGAAATATGCTGAATAAAAAGTAGGCGGGCCGCACAATATGTGTTGGCGGGTCTCATGCGGCCCGCGGGGCGCCAGTTGGACAGCCCTGATCTATGGAAACAGAAATCGTACTATTTCTGTAGCAGCCTTTATGGTCTTATCGTCCACCAATGAAAATGAGCAGAAGAAGCACAGCCCGCGTCCCTTCTTTCAACATTGCATTGAAGAGCTTACAATTAGTGAAACATTTTCTGTCTCATAAAGACCAGGAAAAAAACATGCCAAGTATTTCAATTCTGGAAGATGCTGCTGCAATTACTTTGAACTCAATGACTGAAAAACTATCTACTATTACGGACTATTTTCAACCTAAACGCCAGGATTCTCTAATAAATGTGATAAAATGATCTAATTTGGTATGAATAATAATGCTCTTTTCGTAAAATATAGCTATTACACCATTTAGAAGAGTCATTTTTTATTAGTTTAGTTTTTTTTCTATTTGATTTTCGCATTTTATTTCACGTATTTAAAAATTTTTAAGCAATTATTCAATGTTCGGTGCATTTTTAATTATGAATTTCTGTAACTCAAAAGGGGCTCATTGTATTCATATGCTGGTCTAACACCTACAGTAAAACTTCGTTTCTAAGTGACTGTCGGTAAAAAGAAATATCACATTAAAAAGCTTTTGTGATTTTGAAGATTTTTTCCCGCTCTAATTTTGAATTTAGTTCTATGAAATTCAGTGAACAATAGCCTTTAGTACAATAAATAAATTTCTTTATATTCTTTTATAGAATTCGCGAAGTCATCGATATCTTCATTTTCGCAGAAACTACAACTCGAGAAAATAAGTATTAAGCTAAAACGAGAATAACATGACACAGTTCTACACACATTAGAACAGTTTTTAAAACAAAAAAAAAACTGAAAATGAATTGATAAGTTGGAAGTTTTCTGTAAAATTAAAACGCAATGTAACTTATTACTTTTTTTTTTTTTTTTTTTTTTGAAAATGATGTATTTTATGGGGTAAATTTCTGAAATGAATCTGAGCAACCTTTTTACAGGTACGCAACTTCGGTTCGAAGTTATAAATGGAATTATGTTGAATATATTTGAAAGTAATACAAAGAAACAAGAGACATTAGTGGAACTAATAAATCCAAAAACTCATCAATACAAAACTAATTCTAAACTGACTGCCTTTTCACTTTTTTTTTCCAGTTACGTTATGGCCTTGCATTAAGGGTTCGATATGTAGGTTTGAAAAATAGAATAATAATTCAGTTCTAAGCTTCCCAAATTGTCTTCGAAAAATAAAAGATAAAATCAGATTCGCGGCGTAGCTCGACTGTTCCACATTTTTTCCAAATCAAAAAATGACAATTTTGCATTACATGGAATACAAGACAGAACGAAATGTGTTTGCGACTTCGAATAGACATTTCCCCCTAGAAAAACGTAACGTAAGCAGACGATTTTTCCTTCCCAGATCATGTAAGTGCTCGAACACATTTCACGGGACTGAGGTGGTGTTGAAAGTTTTTTTTTTTTTTTCTTTTTTCGGAAGAGAACATATCGGATCGCTCGCAGGGGAATAATTGAGTTTACCGAAGCGCAGATTTCATTCGCTCTTAGAAAACCCCCTCCTGAGCAAAGTGGATGCGACCGCTGAAATGTAGACGATCTACTACTCTCCCAGCATAAAAAAAGATGGGGGAGTTGTTGAGAATGCATTCGAGCTATTCCAAAAGTGCGTCAATAGCACTTTTTTCTGCCTGTAATGAGGAAAAAGTGGTTTTCCGTTCAGATTTCTTTTTTTTTTCTTTCGGTTTATTATGTGGCTGGTTGTGAATCACGCAGAACTCTTGCGCTATAATTGAAATAAACTTTCGAAACACAAAATTTTGAACAAACGATTAAAACGGGGGGGGGGCGACACTGCAAAATTTAAACTCGAGCAGGAGCGAGAGAAATTGCGAAATCAATCGCAAAGATATGAAGTAGAAATTTAACAAATGAGAAACAACTTTTGCCACTAAGTGCGAAAAAGTAATCTAAGAAAATACTGCTATAGTGAAGCAGAAATGCAAAAAAGTTATCTATAAATAATGCTACCGTGAAGCAGAAAGGTCAATTATATTCCCTGGTGTACTTTATTGTTGATTGATTTACGTTTCTGTACTAAAAATGCATCCCAAGAAGAATGACACACATCCTTCAAATGTTTCCGGAGCATCCTCCCTCCCATCCTCCCTTAGGACTTGAACTTACCAAAATCTGCAGGAAAAGACCTTGCAAAACATCAGTACCCATTTAAAAAATTTAATGGAGCACTCCCTTCACCTTTTCCTCGTCTCTCGTGGGCACTCTTGGCAAAATTAATAGGTTAACGAGAAACATAAATCGAAGCATCTGATGAGAAGAAAACAAATTTTAGAAACATTTTCCTTCAGAAGCAAGTAGATCAAAACAACTTGCGCTATTTCGTAAAATATTACATTCGAATCTGCAATCGTAACTTTAAACATGGGGCTGCTACTTATTGTATATTATTCTTCTACAAACTTATCGACACAATTTATGGAAGATAGAGGAATTGATCCTTTTGTTACACTTTTTTTTTTACCTCACAAAAACGCTTTAAATGCTACTTTAATAAATCGCAAAATGTTTATAAACAATGCAGAAAACATAATCAGTTTTCAAGTTTGTTAGGGAAACGATGGATAAAGTATAGTAATCCATCAAAATATTTATCAACTTTTATTTTACCAGGACAACCAAAAATCTTTTTTTTAGTGAAAGAAAAAAAGTATACAAAAGTAGAGGGTGTAAGTTTATATAACTATATTTTATCAAAAACAAAAGAAGATCATTGAAAGATGAACAGAAAGAACGTTGTAGTAGGAGATTAAAAACGGGTTTTATATAATTGAATAGCATTTGTATGAAGAACAGTTCGACTTTTAGAAAAGTCAAGAAAAATTTATATAATTAAGTTAGTAAATAGAAAACATTTATATAAGTAGGGGAATGTGAGGCAAAGTGAAATAGCGGGGAAAGTGAAAAGGTGAAATATCTCCTCTGAGCTTAGCGTCACCTACGACTATCTAGTGATATTTTAACAATGTAGTTGCACAGGTAGTCTATTCCAGTCAGGAAATAATACCGTCTAAGATAAAAGCGGCAGATAATGCAGGAAATTTTCAAAAAATTGATACTCTTATTGCAATATTTGTTGAAAGTCAAAAAATATACTTGATATTAAAAAGTTCTTGTTATTAACAATTTAAATATTAATTCGGACCTTCAAATATGCGGTGCATTATTTATTTAGTTAATATTAAGCTTATATTTTGCTCAAGTAGTCGAGAACATGCGGGGTAAAGTGAAATAACTCTTATTTCGCTTAATCACTCAATCATTTACTAAAACACTTACGCATTCATTTATTATTTAATTCATTTACATTCCTTCAATTCACTTATTTTTTATTCATTCACTCTTTTACTCACTCATTTTTCTTCATACATTAATTCATTAATTAATTTCATTATTCTTTTATTCTTCTGTTTTCTTTTTATTTATTCACGGAAAATTTTATTTACAGATTCATTTGATCAAAAAGAATTCATACACGAAGTAGTTGAGACTTCCATGATAGAGCTAGAAGTGGACATTGTTTTTGGTGGTTGCAGTCGACAACCTCAGTTTTTCCATTGTACATTTCATAGATTTTTGGCCAGGGTTCGAAAATATCATAATATTTTCGAAAATATCTAAAATATCTGATATTTTGATATATATCCGATATTTTCAATAAGCACAAACTAAAGTCTTCAAAATAGTAAATGCATCCTCAAACCACTTTTTATTATATTTTCTTATAATTACAATACATAGTCTTAAAATTAAGATTTCTTTCATAATGAACATCTAACATTTCATTTTACATTTCTATCAATTTTAATGGAGTTAATTTAACACTAACTGTTTCACTCATTTTTCTTCTGTTAGCTACTTTTACACAATTATATGATTCAGAAATAAAAAATAAACATTGGTCGATGCACAGACATAAGACATTTTCTTTTTCTCTGACCAATGTTTAATATTTAATTAGACACTCTTAATATGAATTAAAACTGTTACATTACTTATAATTTTATGAATGTAAAATAAAAAAGGAATATTACATTAGTTTGTTATGTTAATGATGTAATAATACATCATAAAAATATAGTACATAACTTTTTGGTTATTTTTAATAATAACAATATTACTATGATTTTGTCATTTTTACATTGAAAATACCGCAATTGAAAAAATAAATGTCGAAAATATCAGAATATCATTATATATATCGACTGATATACATATCGGCAAACCTTGCTTTTGGCTTTTTTTTTTTTTTTTTTTTGAGCGGCCCTCAAACACTTAAGGGCACTAAATTGAGCAGTCACTTTGAAATGAACCAATCAAAATTTTTCCTTTCCCCCATCATTCAGGCCTTTTTAACTGAGACGCATATGTGAACCGTGGACAGACTGTACACACATCCCCCCCCCCTCCTCCCTCATCAGAACAATTATTTTAACATGGACAGGTAAAATCAGAGGCTCAGTCAAAGTTTTTCACAGACCAGCGATTGAAATTCCTGACGTCAGAAACTAACTAATCAAAATACTAGACAGCAACAAATGGCTATTTCGATATTAAAAGTCACGTTGCAATTCACATTACATATTGCTCAATTATAAACCATCATAGTAAGCAGAATTAAACCACAGTTTGCTACGATTTCCCACATGGTCTTGAATTTTCATGACCATGCTCTGCTTTCCCTTCAAACCTCGTGCCGGCCCTCATTAGCGTTATGGTGAATAAAAAGGTCTGCTCAAGTCGGCTTTCAGTCACTCAGTAATTTACCTTCAATTGTTCTGAATCAAAGCTACATGTCAGATTTCAGAAGAATGTGCTTTGGAAACAGTTGTACTTTTTGGATCGAAATATACGAGCGCGATCTTGAGCAGAATCGATTTTTCAAGAGGGATACAAGGTTGATCCATTGACGGGGAGTTCCCCAGGCGACTGATATGTCTGGAGATTTCAGCCTCCACGTTCTAATTCCATTGGACACGGATTTATAGCTATACAGAAAGTTTGAATGAGAACGAAACAAAATCGTTTCAACTGGTAAGGTTGAGGTTTTCCGAAACGCGATACTTCGACAAAACAGGTTCAAATGCGACAAATGAAAATGCTGCTTCAGTAATTAAAATTATTGCAGCATGGCTGCCAACATTACAAAATGAAGATCATGGGGATTTGTTCGCAACTAGATCTTACTTTAAAAAACGGTTAAATAGGGATTTTTTAAAACTAAATATGGAATAGCATTCTCTCCCCCCCCCCCACACACACAAACTAAGGCTTTATTAAATAAAGAAAATATACAAACTAAAAGAAATTTGTATGTTAAAACACAGGATTAACAAAATTATTTCTAGGAATGAAATAAATTATTTTTTTGAAAAATACTTTGTATGGCGCAACTGTACATCGATTTTCAACAGAAACAAGCTTTCACAAAAACCACTTGTGATAAATCTTTTTTTTTTTTTTTTTTTTTTTTTTTTGTAAAACCATTTGCCAATAAAACGTTAATGGGGGGAAGGGGAAATCCGTTTTAAGGAGTTTTAAGTCTTTTGTCAAGTGTTGAGAGTAACTTATACATGTACTTCATTTCGGGAGAAGGCATGTAAATTCGGAAGCATCCCGAAAGAATGGGAAGAGATTGTAGCTACCCCATCGGGCAAAGAACAATTTTCATAACTTTTAGCATGCTGACAACACAAAAACCACACAACCAAAGCTGCAAATTTAATCTCTAGAAATCCAAACGCATTGCAGGCATTTAACCTGTTACTAATGACGAGAATCAACGTGCACTAAGACAAGTTATCATGATTAAAATATTACCGAAGACTGATTCATCGAACTGCAATGATTCCGGGAGTTTCCATTTAATTCGTCCAGTTTTAAAAATTGTAATCAATACAAGTTCGATTTGATATCTACTTATAATACATTTGTGAACTGCCACTTTTTTTAAGCTGAAACCCAAACAATACCTGCTAAAAGTTTCTTCTTTAAAAAAAAGGTTTTACTGAAAACCAACCCCTAACCCACTTTTTCTAGTCAACATTGCTACAAAACCCCATTTTACCAACCACAATTCAATCCTTTTTCTTTTCTTCACACACATTCTACATTTTTTCATCCTAAGAAACAATGTTAAGAGGTCTTAATTCATCATAGTTCCCCCTTCTGTATTTAAGTGAGAGTGTAAAATAGAACGAGAGATTTTTTTTTAACTCACTGAGTTACATCAGCACAGAGCAGTTATTGATAAATCTTTAAATTTCTTCTTTTTTTTTTTTTTTTTTTTTTTTTTTTTTGGTATAGCATAAGAGACGTAAAATTCCTAGAAATTTTGACCCGGTGAAAGAAAAAAAGTTGTTTTTGTTTTGTAAAATTGACTTTTTACGAACTAAAATGTATTTTATAGCTAAATTTTTTTAGAAAACATAAAAAATGATAAAGCCAAAAAATATCTATGCAGTCCATGTTATTTTCTTCTTTTAAACATAAATTTATATAAAACTTTCAGTTTAAAAAAAAAAGTTAGTGGTTTTTCTTGTTCAGAACATCAAAATTATCTAAATTAGTCAAATCATCAACCAGCTCTTAATTTTCAGTGAAATGTGATTTTTGTAAATTGTTAAAATAATATTTTGTGACAGACCTTTTTTTTTTTTTTCAAATCTAAACCGAAAGTTTTTTTTTTTTTTTTTCATGCATTGTTTGTTCATATATACACATACATACATTAAATAAAAATAAATTAAAATTTTTATTTAAACATTTCCACTATCTGCTATTAGTCCTCCAAAAGTTTTCGAGGACTAAATACAAAGAAATATTTTCAGCATTCCCTCAATTTGAATGGTCAGTTTAAAAATTCCACAAAGTCAATTTCAATTTCTCTGCCTAACTACTTTTAGATAAAATTTAAATAGCTTCTACTCCTGGAACCAAAACTTGGTGATCTGGAAGATATAAAGTGCCAACATAGTCCCATACTACTTAGAAATTTTGTAACGGTCTCAAAATGTTTGTTTACAGTTTCTGATTATGACCTGAGTTGTGGTTGGATCTCTAAATATTACTCTGCTCTAGGGCTCCTTTAGTTTCTTTTCATAAACTTTTAATTTGTCTCATTTTTTTTTCTTTTTTTTTAAATCAACCTAAAAACTAAAATATTAATTAGTAGCCATGGACTGGTAGGAACTTTTAATTCAGTAGCCACTTTTTCATCATTAATAATCACTTGATTCAGAAAATGGGGAAAAGGGCATCGAAAAAATGACTATTGCTTCAACTATCAAGTCTTGTTAAAAAAAAATTTAAGAAAGCTCAAGCTCATAAAGTTTTTAAAAGAAAATAAATTTCATAAAATGTTATTTTTTCTGAAAAAACTGAAAAACAATATTTTTTTGTTTAAATCCCTTATGTTATCATTTTTTAATATTCTTCTTTCTAATAAATCCAAAACTCAAAAGCATGAATAAATAATATACAGTGAAATTGCCACAGCTGGAGCACATCCGGACCTGGACCAAAATCATAGCTTATTATCTGGGGGCAAAGCTGGAGCATCAAAAAAAAACTCTTAGCTTTAGATTCCTTGGAGTCAAACTGGTTTTGGGGTAAAAGAGTCAATAGTTCAGAGTCCAAGGCTTTAAAATTCTAAGAGTCAGTCTCATTTTCCTCTCTGAATCCGCAACTCCACCATGGTTGCAGAGTCAGATTGATTTATTTGGAAAGGAGTTGGAGTTTCGAGTCAAAGGCTCTAAACGTCCAGGAGTTGTTAACCGTCATTTTCCCTGCACTTCGACAGCTCTGATTGATACAGTTCATGGAACAAAGAGTGATTGCAATAAGAGATATCACAAAAGAAAATTATATTCTCGAATGCAATAAGAATGCATATGAAGCTCTCAAAAAAGTAGCATAACTGCCCAGGCATAGCAATTAATAATACTTGTGTAGTTATGGTCCAAAAATCATTCCAGAGTAGTGTGAAGAAACTTTGGAACAGGATATTTTCAAGTGGCTGGACATTGAAAACCAACATCCAAGATTTAAATCCTTAAATATGAAAAATCGTACACGTTGTCAGACAACTGCTGCTGATGATTTGGACCCAATGCTATGGCTCTGACCTAATTCTGTGCCAAATTTCATGAAAATCGGCCAAACGGTTTAAGGCGCTATGAGCGTAACAGAGATCCTGACTTTCAGCTTTATTATTAGTAAAGATTAACCTTCACTTAAACGGATGTTTTTTATGCTTTAGAAGCAATTTAAAAGAAAATTTTTTGCTTAATTACTATTTTTCCTTTATTCTTTAAAAAAAGGGGGGGGGAGTACCAAGGAAAAAAAAGGAGCCGCAACAGGATTATTGGTTTAAGCTTGGGTTAAAAAGGCTTGGCGACCCTAGAGTAAAAAAAGGGTTGACACTACAGTTATAATACTTCAAAAACAAAATACTGCAAAATTTAATATCCAAGGGCTTCAATTTATAAAATCACCTATTAAAACATTTGTGAATTGATGATAATTATATTTTTAGCAGTATATTTTATAAATATTAAATAATGAGTTTCGTTTTTTTTCCTCTCTGATTAACTGTCTCATATTTAAATGAGTTAGCAATAGTAAGGTTAATGCAATGTATGTCATAAGATTTAAGAAAAATTGTAATGTAACACTAATTATAATTTAACGCGTGAATGTTTTCTCCTACATTTAAATTACTTTGAATGTAAAGATATTTATTAATAACTAAAACTTGAAGCAACTAATCAAAGCCACACAGAGCATGTTTTCTAGTGTTTTCACTAGTAGAAAATGATTGAAAAATGTATCTTATAGCATAATAAACCAATATTTTAGTGTCAGAAGCTTGGTGAGTGTCTGACAGGGTTACTCTAACCCAGGGCTTCGCAACCGGTGTGCCGCGGCAATCTGGTGCGCCGTGACAAGGATCCCGGTGTGCCGCGGTATTTTCGTAGTTATATAAAAAGAAAGAGCCCTGTTGTATTTTATTTTAAAGTTACGACCGAATGGCGTTTATATCGTTCTGTAACTTCACAATTCACCCAGTCGATCTTGTGCAATAAGACATAACCAAGAAGGGGAGAGACGGGATTTGCTTACTCACCTCTTTTAACTTCTTGTGATCCTATTACTTTCAGTTTTTGAAAACGAATTCTGATTTCCACGAAATCAACTAATTATACAGAATTTTTTTTTAATCTTTCGCAAACCGGAATATCACCCCCTCCCTCAGGCAAGGATCGTGCCCTCCCCCCAGAATTTTAGCCACAGCTTTAACTTTTGTTTTCATCTTTTCCGGTTCCGATACTAATTTCATTTTATAGTAAGTAGTTTCTCAAAGCTCAGGTCTGAGACTAAGAAAACTTGAAATGAAAACCATATACCGTTTCCACCATCCTGAAGCTCTCATGGCGAAGATCTTACCAGATGAGCTGATGTCTGCTTTGGCTGAAGTCGTGAAAATCGTGAATTACATAAAATCGAGGTCGCTTAATTCTCACCTTTTCTCCATATACTTTGTGAAGAACTGAGTGCAGATCTCCACTCCCTACTTCTTCATACAAAGATTTGCTGGCTTTCATGTGTTGAGGTACTATCAATCATGTGTTGAGGTACTATCAATCATAGGCAGATTTAGAACTGAGTTCCTGGGGGGGCAGCATTTTTTTTTTTTTTATTATTATTAGCATTATCAATTGTATTGATTACAACTGGCTGGATTTAGACATAGCGTGCTTCTAAGCTATTTCAGGGTTTGGGTCTCTTTAGTAGTCTGGTCAACTTCTCTATCGGCGTCAAAAAAGGCCATTTTTTAAAGCTCCCCCCCCCCCATGCATTATACATAAGGTCTAAGGTGGAAAATGGAGTCCCTTTTAAGTAGGGGATAGAATATCTCCAATTTTAGGGGGTCCGGGGGTTTTTGTAAAATAGATATAAAATTCTGCATTTTGAAGCCTTAGAAGGGGTAATTGGAACTACTAAAATCTCGGAGACAAATAGCAAAACACTCTTTTGCAAATTACGATAATACAGAGTAAAAATTGTTTTCGGGTTGACAAATCAATTACAACAGTTCTCATAGAGAAAAAGCGAGAAAGAATAGAAGATTATGCATTGTTATTTGCTTACTTTGGCTGTCGGTTCAATTCAATCAGTTTTTGATCACGCCTCCAACCCACCGACAAATACAACAGTGAATTAAATACAAAATGATCAATACTAAAAAAAATGCTTTAAAAGAAATGGTGTATAGATTTAGAAAATAGGCCCATTTGGACAGTTCATAATTTATACACTTGATAAGAAATAAAGTTGAAGCACACTTTGCTTAGGAATTTCAAACACTCATCTAATCCGTTTCAAGGACTTGAGAACAGTTAAAATTATTTAAGGCACTTAAATTGGCCTTTCCAGTCTCTGAAATTTAGTACTTGATTGTACTGTTTTACAGTATTATTCTAACTTTGTAAGAAACAACTATTTTAAGCTTGGGGCTTCGGTGGCCAAGCGGTATTGCTCAGCAACTGCTTGCATGCATAGAGGCACAGGTTCGATTCCCCCCTACTGCCCTGGGTGTTCTTCTGATTTCCTTGTATTGTAATAAATCTGAATTGTGCTATCTGTCAAATGTGTCTGAGTAAAAGTCGGACGTCCACCTAAAATGGGGCTCAGTCTAACGGAAGCCGCTCATATTAGCCTCAAAAGTGGATTAACGCCTCTGTTATTCATTACCTTGGGTGCTCCAAGGGCCATCAGGAACAACAACAACATTTTAAGTTTAAAAGAAAAAAAAACCTATTGATTTCTCATTACAACAACTTTTTATTTTCAATTAAAAGTAGTGCAAAAAAAAAAAAAATAGAGATAGTGTTTTTTTTTTCCTTCTGGGCTGAACAGATTAACAATATGCAGAAGAAGTAAGATAAACGCAAGTTATACAAAATAATTTCCAAAATTACTGCATTCCGGGTTAAATAAACAGCAATATATGAACCATGTGAGTCACAAAAATTTATCTCAAGTAATATGCTACAGAAACGTGAGAACCATGATTTTTATATTTTTGATGCAGGATGTGGCAAGGAGCTAAACTTGATACATTTCGGCATTTCTCTCCCCCCCCCCCCATCATTTGTTATAAATTTTTAAATTTATGGTTTGTATCCACACTTTTCCAAATTTTCAAGGTTTACTACAAGCACTTTAAAATGGAATTCATTTTTTCAAGTACTTTTCTTCTTTTCTTTTGAGGAGTTGGGGGCCTTCAACAAAGTGGGTGCCCTCAACTATAGGTTGTTTAGTTTATAGGTAAATCCAGTTTTTTTTTAAAATCTTTGTTTTAGTTTCCAATTTGTTGAAACAGTCGTTGATTATTTTAAGTATAGCGGCTGATTACTTATATTTTCTCTCATATATTTGCTCTAATGGTTTTCAATTCAAAGTAGTCCTTTTCAACACATTTCAAGAAACCCGGTAACAGCTTCACTCTTTGTAATACAGTGTTCGGTGCCCCCCCCCCCCCATCAGAAAAGGACAGTCACTATTCTCTTCATTTTCACTTCTGAACTCTTCAAAAAAAGAAAAAAAATCATGATTTTTTTTCTTTTCACATTTTTGAAGGTGTGTTGTTACCATGTATAAAGTTCTCCCAAGACTGGGGGGCATTGACCCCCCTCGCCCCCCATAAATCCGCCCATGCTATCAATAATTTTTGAATTGAGGGCCGAGGTACGACAGGTTTTGATTTTGAAAAACGAAATGCAGTACGCCAGTTCGTTCATCAAATCATACAATTTCTTATTACATTTGAGGAAGAATAAGTATTACTTCTACAGTAAGTTAGGTTTTCTGTTAGACACTTACTTCCGTCATCAGTATTTCATTTAGATCTCTTTTCCTCGGACTGAACTGAGGTTTCTGTCACATAGCCAGCACTTTTCCCCTATTTACAATTATATTTTGCAGCTCTATTGAAAAGTTATCAAACATGTGCAATAAAATGCACTAATCAAATCGAATGTTTCGAAGTTGGAAATTTTCGAATATGGTTTGGTTATGTTTAACTATTGCATTTGGAGAATGTAACTAAGCTCAAATCCTGTTCCAGATATGTTGGAGAAAATCACATTTAATCAGTAATGTGCAGATTCCCAAGCAAATCAAACTGTGCTTGAGCACCCAAAAGAAAATTTTTAAAAAATAATAGTTTGTTACTTTCATGCTAAGGATTCATCAAGCCTAATCCAAGCAGAGACATGAAGTAAGGGTTGTTGCCATGAAAACCCACATGACCCTAGTGTATATCTGTGAAGAAACGCTCTTACGACACCTATCTAAGCTGGTTTGGCTTGCTCAAGCTAACTGCACGTCACTGCATTTAATATAGATCTTGTACCAGGTCCGGATCTATAAATTTCGGGGAACAAAAATCATTCAACAAAATCAGTAGGGCCCCTCCCCACAAGCCAGCAGTGTATATTTGCAACGTTAAGAAGTCTTAGCACTAACTTTTTTTACCATATTTTATTTTAGGCTGTTGGGCCCTTTAAGGACGTGCCCCTCCCCCTCCTGCACCTCGAGGTCTGCGGGTATGCAAATCCGGGCCTGTTTTGTAACAAGCAAGAAATAAACATTTGTTTAGCTCTTGTCTAAAAATTTATTGATGAACTTAGTCTATCTGATAATTTCTTGTCAAAAAAAAGCAAACTTGAAACAGCAAAATAGCAACTAAAATTGCAGACATGTATTTTGGTGTTACAAGCAATGGAGTTAGTAGCACAGGTGTCACACAGGTCGGTAATTCATGGTGAAATCTGTTAATAAGTATCCGAGCATGATATATAATTTTTATACAGGGTAAAAATTTTGTAAAATTTAAACGAGCGAGTTTAAGTTTGAAAACCATTGTGATTTGTCGCAACACTGCGATGTAAGGTTGGCGATGCATCACGATGCAGAAACTCCTACATTGCCTAGCCCTGGAGAGCAGGTTAAAGGCAGTAACTGCAAAATTTTCATTTTCATCATCTATTGTATGTTTGCTTTATTAGGTATACAAGTTTGCTTATTTGGTTTCCGCAGAAAGCTCAAAAAATGGTCTAATTTCAACATTTTTATTTCGTTAGTTAATGAATCCAAAATGTATTTCTTCAAATATCTCAAAAACTCATTTCTGCATATACTGCCATTTAATTGCCCATGGCAGTATAGCTCCATTTATTGAGCCTAAAAAAATTTTACTATTTACCAACTATGGAACATTGTTATTTGTTATTTGTTTACTATTTGGTCACTGAAAATTGAAGTATTCGGCAGAACCATACATTCAGTCTATCTGCCAAATATGCAGTACTAGCTGTATCAGAACGGCTCTGCTTGTGCAATAAAAATAAATAAAAAGCTCTTAGAGCAAATGCAAATGTTCCTTCCCACTCTGACATAAAAAGAAAGATTTTTTCTCCCCTATTAGCATACCCACCTCTAAGGTATTTTCCCTATTATAACTAACATAGCAGATTGTAGATCCCTACAAAATAATATTCTTCAAAGGAATTAAGAAAGAAAGAAAGAAACGAAGGATTTAAAACGCGTAACCATAGCAACAAAAAAATGGTTATAACTTGAATTGAGAAGAGATTTTTGAACTTCACTTAGTTCGCTTGTAACTTTTTTTTGAATTGAGATAGAAGATTGAATCTTCAAACACAGGTAACTTCAAAAAGTAGCTTTTTCCAATGGTGTCAAAAAGAAAAATATGGGACATTTTTTTGACTTTTTATTGATGATTTTATTGAAGAAAGTAGTGGCTGAACTCCAGCGAAGAATTGAAAAATTTGAGTTAAAAACACAAATAACTCCAATCGTAACAAAGTTAGAGGGTCATAACTAATTGCATAGAACACAGAAGCATCTGTCCTTTCCAACGATACATACTATTATTTTGTGCAAGCAATTTTTCATCCCCATATTCGGGAATTGATGTGAAAATTTGGTCTAAATTGGAATATAAAAGAACTATTTACTGTACTGGCCTGCAAACCTTTTCTGGGATTAAAGAAACAAACTGAAAATTTCAGCGGAATCAGACGGATAGTTCTCTAGTTTTACACATTCAAACATGCTTTTTAGAGAATTCATTTTATACTATGTAGAGATATTGAATGCCAAAAAAATACTTAGTGCATTCATAATCTTAATAATCTCCAGATGAATGCACGACAATAACAACTCTATGATCAATTCAAAATGATGCGAATTCACGTATGTGTGTATCTTATAACCCCCTATATGTGGCATACCCAGAGTTCAAAAATATCATATTTACAAAAATATCGGATATTTTGATTTTTTTGGACATTTTGATATATATCCGAAACTTTCAATCAGCACAAACTAACGTCTTCAAATTAGTAAATGCCTCCTGAAATCACTCTTTATTTTCTTTTACAATATGTAGACTTAAAATTAAGGTTTCTTCCATTATTTATGTCAATATTTCATTTTACATTTTTATCAATTTTAATGGAGTTAATTCAGTATTATTAGCTGTTTCACTCATTTTTCTTCTGTTAGCTACTTTTAGTTATATAATTCAGAAATAAAAAATATGCATTTGTCGGTCCTTTTTTCTGCCAATGTTTAATAATTAACTAGGCACCTTTTTTTTATGAATTAAAATTAATAATTTTTATGATGAATATAAAATAAAAAAGGAATATTATATTACTTTGTTATATTAATGAAATGTATTAATGCATCATAAAAATATAGTACATAACGTTTTGGTTATTTCTAATAATAAATAAACAATATCACTATGTTAATATAATTTTTATATTGGAAATACCGTAGTTGAAAAAATAAATATCAAAACTATCAATATATCAGGATATTTTCAAAATAAATATTGGATATGTATAGTGATATATATCGACAAACCCTGGGTATACCCCCTACCACAATGCAAAGTTATAGCATCCACAATGCCTGTTACAAATATTCTATATAATGCCATTTTCCATTAGAAATAAGAAACTAAATGAGTCAGTTTCAAATACGAATTTAAACGAAACAGAAAGAGATAAGTATAAATTAGATAAAGTAAAACCCTGGTTTTACGTTTTTCCCACATTTAATATTCGGTCCCATCATCAGTTCTGCTGCTAAATATTTCCCTTATTTTACATTTTTTTAGCCCAGTACCATGAGAAACGTAAAATCAAGGTTTCACTATCATCGTTCAAAAGAACAACCATTCATTTTCTAATACAGTCAACCCTCATTTATTGCGTTTAATTGGTTCCTGATTTTACGGCGATAACTGCATTCCTGCAAAGTAAGATTCTATATTTAAAAGCCGAATATTTTTCTAATTTGAGTGCATAAAATTTACTTACGACAATTTAAATAGGTTTTTAATATAGTTAGAGCCTACCTAGACAAACAGCACTCTTAGCCACCATTACATTTGTATTACTTTATATTGCACAAACTATGAGAAATAGACATACATATCACATTGTTAAACATTGTGAAATAAACTACAAACACACACTTATATGCAGTTCTTATGTACACTACACTCTAATTTATGAAAATAGATCAACTTATTCAATGAAGAATCAATTGCTGGTTAGTGACTGTATGTACCCTCCTCAAAGGTATCGTGTATATACAACTTAAAAAGCTAGTACATTGTTGAACAAAATTGACAGATGTATTTATCCAATAGTAATATTATTGATTAACTTTACTGTTAGTGTTTATCGGTTAAAATGAGACAGCGATTCCCTACACTTTCTTCGTCGACTTCATATCTCCTTTCCCTTAACTAGTACGTGTAACTATAGCCCCTCAGAAGAACTTACCTTACTTAGAAGACATACGCTGCCTTTTTTTTTTTTTTTTTTAGGTTTACACAAGTGCATAAAATGATCTAGAAACTATAGTTGGAAAAAAAAAAACAGAAAAAAACGCGATGTGGTGAAGCCGGGAAAGTCGAAGCGTGAAATAGCGAGGGCCGATTGTATCGTACTACAATATATATACCATTCATTTTTAGGAGTTAGTGTTTCAAATTCGCTTCTCCGTGAACGACACATCCCTGCCATGTTTTACAATTTAAAAAAAAATAATTAAAAAACGAAGCCTAATACATATTAGATCTAGGTAAATATATGCATATAATTTTATTTATTCATTAACAGTAATCATTCGGTGAAATTCCAAGTTTTATTAGATTGAGAATTTCCCTAACACAGAAATTTAGCTCTGAGGTAGGTACCCCTGAATCAAACAGAAATGAAAAATCCTATCATAGCATCTCACAAACATTTGATGTTTCTCAAAATTATTACATATATACAAAAATTCATAGTATAAAAACAGAGAAAAATTAACTTTACCTTGCAGTAAATCATTTAACAGAAAAATAATAAAGATATATACATTATTTTTATAAAACTAGAGACAAATTGAGAAACATGGAAAATATAACTACTCTGATCACATTTAAACTAAAGTCATAGAAAAGCAACAAACACGTTTAAATTATATGCTGTTTGTAATGATCGACAATAATCATTGAAAAAAATTGAGAAGCTTAAAATATGCAAGAAACGAATTCAAAGATCAAGATAAAAAAACAAAACACAACCATAAATGGAGTTTTGTTTTTGTTTTTTTTTTACTCCAAGCAAATATCAGTAAATCTGACCTCAAAAACAGACGTTATACATTAGTAATACGGAATTTCGGCTATATTTTATCCGATCTAACATTAAAAATACAATATTTAGTCTAAATGACTAACATTCATGCAAAACACATCAGGATCAAATTCATTACACAGGTACTGACTCGTCAAGGAAATCTATAAGTTTATGGTACAGATCTTACCTCTTACGTGGTTTTCCGACATTTAATTAAGTTATAGAAACGCGAATTTACCCCAGGAATAGTAAAATTTACGGCTACTTACGAGATTGACAAGTACTAAGCCTAAATCACAGTGCTATCAACAGAGCTTCTGTTGATGTTGCATGGGAGTTGGATCACCGTTTGTTCCGAATCGGAGCTTTCACTCCTAAATATGACACTGGATCACAAAGCACAGCGATCACATTCACTCGAAATAGTGTAAAAAATAAGGTCCGAAACACATTTTCACTCAAGCAGATGCATTTGATGAGAAACAAACACAAATTACCGCATCATAGCGTCTTGTTTTCATTCAGCATTAAATCCACTATGGCCGACTGTAGGGTTACCGTATCGTCGTAAACCCCATTACACGTGATTGGCAGTGATCGCTCACTGGAATCAGTTTTATTTTCGCGCCAAGAAAATATATAAAGCCGTCAGTACAGTGCCCGCCACTAATAAAATCACTGGATTATAAAATCAGCCGCTTTATAGAATCAAATCTGGAAGAACAGAATCATTTCTATGTCAAAACATATTAGGTTTATCCTTTAATAAAATCATCCTCGCCGTTTTATAAAATCAAACTTTTGGAGAGCATATGTTAATTCTTCTCTGAATAGAACCAGGATTTTATTTTTTCTTTCAAGGATTTAAAACATTTCAGCACTAATAAAATAACAAATTCCACATAAACAAACAAAAGGTGAAGGTTGTACGTTTTTTTTTTGGGGGGGGGGAGTTGAATGAAAAAAGAAAGAAGAATGAAGCAGTCACAAGAGAATTGTTTCAGAGCCATATATTTAGTTGGTGCTGCCTGTTTCCACTTCGCAGAACTGTTTCGATATGCAGCCCTGCTCACTGACCACTGAGTCAATCAGTTCGTGCTCATTCAGCTATCTACAGGGGTTGACAGTTCATTTCTACAATTGAGTTAAAATTGTTAGCTAGCAAGTCGTGACGACTTGAGTGTGAAAGATTAATTCGAAATTTTGAATAAGTATGACACGCTTCCTAAATGTAGTTAGTGTGATGCTGCAATTAAATTAGGGATTTCTCAATCTTTACTTTCAAATTCTCTTATTAAAACAACAATAAGTCAATATTTTAAGACCCTTGTGAAATTTTAAAATGTACCTTATGTAAATTAAAATGTCAACTGTATTTTGCAACTGAACTAAAATAATACAATACAACTAGACTAAAAATAAAATACAACTAATCGTAATTTATTTCTTTTTTAGAGTATTTATACTTAAAAACCTTTTATTTTTTTCAGTGCATGAGTGCCGGTTTATAAAATCAGCCGCTTTATAAAATCAAATGTCCTCAGAACGAATGTGATTTTAATAAGCGGCGGGCACTGTAATGTGAATCATCCTGCTGTCAACCCTCCCCCCCCCCCCCGTTTTATTTTCAAATAATGCATTGTTGCTTCTCAAAGAACAGAACGAAAGCACCAAAAAAATTTCAATCTATACTCCCTGTTTTAGCTGTTTGCAGAGTTTTTTTTTTTACTGTTTTTAATTTCTGTGATTTGTATAAGTATCAGGGGTGCCCACCTAGGGGGGGGGGCATGTCGCAGACTGTGGCATTGAAACTTTTAGGCGGGTTGTTTTGAGGGGTATTTTTTCACTTTTGGGGGGGCTCTTGGTTTGGACGGGGAGTCCTTGCGATTTTTAGGGGGGATGCGCTCTTGCTCTTAGGGGGGCACCCACTCCTGCATCCTGCATGTATACTCATTGTCATGTTTTTATTCATTTCATTGTACACAGTTTTCGACTGATTCTTTTACATAGCTCTTTAATTTCGCGTAACATTCGTTTTATGAGTAATCACGATTGCTTTTTGCCTTCACTTGAATGTCATTTTGATGTTCCTTTGATTTTTCAGATTACCATCACAATCCCGAGGAGAATAAGTCTAGTTCGTTGTTTTTAATATTCTTTATTTTCGTCAGCACGGTTATAAAGTGTCTGTGATTTGCTTCATTTGTTTTCCCCCCAAAGGGACCCCAAGCAGATTTTCCAAAAAAAAAAAAAAAAAAAAACGGGTTTTTCATGAAAAAATCACGTTTTTTTTAAGAACATAAATAACATAACATCATCTAAGTAAAAAATTTCTAGATTACTTACTCCCATCATTCAAGATTTAGAAAATAAAAGAAGTAGCAGAACCAGAGTGGCGCACCCACGGAGGGGGCTAAGGGGCTTAAGCCCCTCCAGTAGACAAGGAATTCAGAAAACTTCATTGCCCCTTTGACAAGGTCAAAGAAAAGGTCTGAAATTGCGATTCTTAGTCCTTAAGTTTGGAAATTTCACAAAATGATTAAAAATTACTTCTCTTGAAATACGGCTGCTGCAAAAATCTTTTCCGGAGACTTATCCAGCAATGAGATTTATCTTTCTATTTTAAAAAATAATATTTGCTGCAGCTTTCTTTATTCAAGTTTTTTTTTTTTTTTCCTAATTTGAGCAGAATTAGATCCTTTAAAAATTTAAATTGATTTTGTAGTTCGATCAATGAAGAGAGGAAGAAATGAGAACAGGAAAGAACACAATTTTTTTTCTTTCCTGAAATTTCGTAAAGTATGAATATGATCAAAATACAACTGTGACAAAATTTTAATAATACGAAATTTAAAAAAAGATCTACATAAATCTGGGAGGAGGATGCTGTTGAAATTTTACTGATGTTGCCTCTCACTTCGTGTATCGTAGTTCTTTTAAAAAAATTCTAGCCTCTAGCAGGAAAAATTCCTGAATGCGCCACTGAGCAGAACTGTATATGCTGTTAAAAAAAAATAAATAAATAAAAAATGTTTTTGAAAACTGGACGAGTGCAAATTAGCCATAATATAACTATGCATCTTAATACCGCATCCCAATTACCTTTTTTTAAATGGATATCTAATATTAATAGGATTTCCTTGAATACCAAATGTACAACTATAATCACACTACAATCTTATTTTCATGTTGAAATTCATCTAAAATTCTGCCCTAACTTTGATGCAAAAAAAATCACTGATTTTGAGAAAAATAGTCTATTGACTTTGACACAAGCAACAGCACACAACAGCAACACAAGCACTCCCTCGCAATAAAGCCATCCAAGAAAGTACAGGGTTAGCATAAAAGAATATCACGGTTGTAAAAATTTATATCTCATAAACTATTACACTTAGCACTATAAATGATACATAAAAATAAAGATAAACTGTGAAAGTTTCTTTTTACTCGCAAATGTTCGATGGGTGCGCCATCCGTAACGCTACACATCTATAACATACATTTTGGAGTGTTTCATCTGTGATTTCACTGTCAATTTTGGAATTTGCGATCTTTCAGTTCTTGCAATGCTGTAGGCAATGGTGGTGTATAAACAGTCTTTGACGAAACCCCATAAAAAAAAAATTTTTTCAAGAACACATGGGGTCAGGTTTGGGGATCTGGTCGGCCAACGCATAAAGCGTTAGTCATCATCACCAGTACGGCAAATCCACTTTTGCGGGAACTCTGCGACGCAGCGTAGTAGGGGGGGGGGGAGTACAACCCCAAAGGTCTTGGTTTTAACGCTGCTACCAATCCTAACACAGTAGTTAATACATGTGTAAGGGCTGTTGCGATCAAAAAACTCCCTATGAAGTATTAATTTTTTTAACCGGGGTATTCTTTTATGCTAACCCTATATGAGAACTCAAAAAATTTGCAAAATTTGTATCTAATATTATTAACGCATCTTAGATTCAAGGAAATATTTCAATTTCTTTTCTGCAGTTATTTTTAGAGAAATCACACCTTCATAATAAGCAGAAAGCAACCAATATTGCAAAACATTGTAATACTCCGAGAAAAGAAATTCAGGTGCTAAAGAAATAGCATAAAAGAATATCCCGGTTTCACATACTTATGTTTCATAAACTATCACACTTACCGCTATAAATTATGCATAAAATTCAAGGTAAAATTCAAGGTATATATATATATATATATATATATATATATATATATATATATATATATATATATATATATATATATATATATATATATATATATATATATATATATATATATATATATATATATATATATATATATATATATATATATATATTGCTAACCTCAAGAGGATAAATAATGAATCCTAAAAAAAAAAAAAAATCAGGGAGCAAAAAGCAATAAAAGACTTTTTCTTGAAAAAGATATGCTTAAAGTTTCTTTTACTGTCAAAATGATTCCTTAAACTCGCAATAAAGCACTTAATAATGTAATAATAGAATAAATACCTAACAAAACTAATAAAGAGCAATTTTAATCAAGAGTCCATATTGTCTTTATTATCGATTTCAAATTTTCACCATCATATTTCAAATTTCTATAAAAAGTTTCTTTAAGACCCCGTATTTCAAAACCTCTTTATCTCGATTTTTTTCTTTAATGTGAAATTCGAAGTATACAGATTCGACTGTATGCAATGAAATATGACTGTATTCCCACTGCGCGGCTCATAAAATTAAACATATTTAACAATTTACAGAATCTATGACAAAGAAAGGCTGCATATACGTGGATTTAACAAATCAATCTCATTTCTAAAGGGAAGTGTCAAATTTCACTCAATTATCAAAAAATTGTCGCAGCAGAGGGAGGCGTCTTATGCTTGAGGGTCACACATGGAGATTTTCAATGGCGTTGGGGGGGGGGCAAAGTGAATTTTTGACCTTTGTTACTCAGAAAAAAGTCGTTTTGATTTTTTTTTCTTTTTTTTTCTTTTTCTTCTCTCTTTTTTTTCTCTTTTTTTTTTTGAGACTAACGTTTCGGGGGGGGGGGTGTCCCCAACCCCCCCCCCTTAGCTACGCCCCTGTTTGTACGTAAAATATTTCCAAATAAAGCGAACAATAATATCAGTTTTAATAAATGAAAAAATAAAATCCATATGCTAAAAGATTTTTAAAAATATTATGCACTTTTTGCATAACAAATGACCTAAAAGAAGCAGAATGTTGATTATGAATGAACACACTATAATAGCGATGTTTTTAGTTTTGTATTTATAGATTAAAATGAGATTCTATGAACTTCTGATGGTGCTTCTACAACGATGACTTTGCTTTGCTGCATTCATTTCTTAACTATAAGAAAAGTAAAAGCGTAAAATTATTTTACTTTCTGGTAATATGTTTAAGTATATTTCATTACAAAATGCTAATTATTTATTCAATAGTTTATTTTTTACTGTTTTCCGTTCTCGCGAATCGACAAAACCAAGTCAATATGTTTGACGACGTATTGGGGTATAATATGAAAATGAGGCTTTTGATCTCGGACCCTCCCCTTGCAAAATTCCTGTGTGCGCCACTGTTGAGAAGGAAATGTAAATCGATTTGAAAATTCGATCGAGGACAATCCCTCGAGTCATATTACTAGTTTCACTTACGTCAACAAATATGGTATATCATCCGTTTTTAAGACATTAATTTCGAAAAATTTTCAGGGAAGTTTATTCGAACCTTTTCTCTCCTTAAAATTCCAAAAATCGCCGAAAAACTCGTTTTTAGAACAAGAATTTTGAAATTTTTCCTTATACGCGCTCATCTTTGAGTACTGACCGATCCCCTTTCAAAACCAGTTTTATCACCTCATTATCTCCATATACAATGTATTTATTAAATATGATGGAAAATTTTGCTGGGAAAGAGAGAGAGAGAGAGATGGAAAGAGAAGCTTTGAGAAGCTAATTTCTTATGGGGAAAAAATGTAAGTGCCCCCCCCCCTTAAATTATTTTCTGGTTATGGCATAATATGTCTCAGCTCCCCCTACTTCCACGAAGTTCCTACGCCTCTGAACTCTGGGAGGGGTGGTGTTTTTTGTTCTGGGGGATCCCCCACTTTTGCCGACATTTTAAATATTCTCCTCCTTAAGTATATACCAAAAGGTATGATTGAAAATGCAAAGCAGGGGAGAAGGAAATTTCGTGTCTGCGAAACTGCGGCGGAGGGGGGGGGGCACCGTTTAGACGCTACGATGCCACACACACATAAATAGATTCGTCAAGCTTATAACCCCCTTCCTTTTTGAACACCCTTAAAACATTTTTCATTAGAGACACAATTTTAAATTTCTTCGTTGATATCTTCTAAATGAGCTTTCTAACTTCCGAAGAAACTCAAAACTAGTTTTATAACACTAAATTTCATAATTTGGATTTACTGTATAGTTGGGGCAAATCTAATCTGGCAGCATTATGAAGGCTTCGCTGATTCTGATTGCAGAATTATGACGCTGCCAGGTTAGATTTATCCGAACTATGGGGAATAATTTGAATTTCATCAAGAAAATAGAAAAAAAAAACAAAGATACTGATTTATATTATGCTTTAGCTTTACTTAAAGGAAGCGTATATGCGTAAATATGTCATAATTACACATGCAGAAATGTCTGTTGTTTAACTAAATATACATGATTGTTACAAATTAATCTCTAACATTTTTATAGATAAAATACTCCTTTTAAAAAGAGCTATTGAGAGAAAATTTTGATATCGCTTACGAGCGAATTTCAATATACGTCGAAATTCGGTTTCGGACGGAAAAACCTATTTCGGATAGACAATAGTATCCAGAGAATGATTACTGAATAGATTCCACAAGACCATGGCGTAGGGCATTCGCTTTTTGGGGGGCCCCCAAATGACTGAAATTATTTTAACTAATGGTTAAAGCTAAGATTTGGCTACAGGGGGGGGGGGGACCAGAAAAAAGTGTTTAGCCTAGGGTGACCGATATCTTAATTGGACCCCAGCTAGTTTCCATACAACTAGGGGCGGATCTAGAGGGGAGACATGGGGTTACGTCCACTTTCAAAACCTTGTGATTGCGGGAATTTTTTAAGAAGAAAAAAAAAGAAAATATTATGAGAAGATAACAAAATTTAACACTTGTGTTTCACTTTAAAAGAAATTAAGGTCTTTATTGGGAGAGAAATTATGTCCCTCTCCTCGAAAGAGAACTATAATTTACATAATTTGGCTCCATCGTTTATATCATTTCTTGAATCTAATTTTCGACACTTGGACGATCTTTAAATACTGCTGATGTCCTCGGAGTACACCAATTTCTCCCGACACTAAACAAAGCCTAAATTTGCGTTTCTATGGCTTTAATTTTGAAACTTTTCTGGGGGCGATCCCCCTTTTCCCATGCTCCTCCACAAATGCCACAAAAAGTGACCAAAAATTACATTTTAAGTTTTCAATTTGGAAAAATTTTCAACTGAGATTAGCTTAGACCAGCCCAGATGCCTTTTTGGGGCTTCAATTACTAGTGATTTTTGATTGACTCAAATTGACATTAGTCGTAAACAATAAACGAGTTTGCTTCAAGAACTTTTTTTTCATAAGAAAGCACATTTGAGACATAAAATCAGAATAAAAATTTACAAGTCAGATAACAGCACCCTTAAAAGAATTAGAATTTCCTCACGGCACCCTAACACCTAATCTATTAGAAAAACGGGCAATTTTAAAAACCAAATATTTCCCTAAGTCTAAATTATTTTAATATTTTTGAAAATTATCTTACAGGTGTTAAGCACGACATGTATGGAATAAAATGTTCCGTATAATATGTGACGTATATAGGAAATTCTTTTCTGGTGATTAATTGATCGCATACATCTACTTTTCTAAGATTGAAATTTATGGCACTGCATTTTCCTCTGATTATTTCGCACAATATATGAAGACATCCTAAAAACTGATTTTGATTTATAAATTCACTTATCAAAAGCTCAGAGCGAGGACCTGAAACAAAAGTCATAAATAAAACTTCTCTCTGACACAAATTTTTATTAAAATGCAAAGTTCTTCGAAAAGTGTGGCCCTTCTTTGTTTTATACTACTTCGTTTTCCCAGATGTTTTGCTGAATCCTCCAAAATCAAAAGTCAACAGAGTTCAGTAAACTTTGCCATAAAGCGTCCCTAAAAGTAATAAATTTTTCTTCGCGCTGAAAGAAGACTAATAAATCTGAAATATAAGACATTCAAAATATGAAAGCAAAACAAGACGAAATGGCGCCTTACAATAGGGCGAATAGAATTTGTGCAGGGACGAAATTTGCTTTGTGATGCCTTCAATTCTTAAATTATCTCACCCAAAGAAGTGATAATGGAAATGTGTTTGAACATTATTAATAACAGTTGTCTTCAACAGTTCCAACATTTTTCGAAAACACCAAAATGTATATAACACTCCATTTAACTGTTTCTATCTTAAAGCTGGTTATTAAAGCTAATTAAAATTTAGGGAACAAGTCCAATAATTGGCAAAGCAAAACCTTGGGCAAAGAGCTCAAGCCACGTGACTCAACATCAACGAATGGCTGACACGTTTTAAATGAAACTAGCAAAAGAAACTTGATTTCTTCCAATCATAGGCGCCCATATGCAAAATTGTAAGGGGGTTCAGAAATTTTAACCATGGTTTAGCAGGATATTTTCCCCCATGGAGGCAGTTTTTAAGACAGATTAGAATCATTAAAATTTTACATTTTTACTTTCTTCCATATCTAATATATAGAAGAAAGTATTGGATTCGTCGCAAATTTTCGAATTTCGAATTTTAACGGATTCGAACGTTTTGAGGTGTGCTGAGTCCATTTCGACTATTTTTGGAAAATGTCTGTCTGTCTGTGTGTGTGTATGTGTGTCACATCTGTGTGTGACCAGTTTTTTTGTGGTCGCTCTACAGCAAAAACTACCGCATGAAATTGAACGAACTTTGGTACACATACAGTGACTCCCAAAAGTGTTCGTACACCTACGACTTTCAATGAAATAGGCCCTTATCCATTGGTTAGAATTAATATTTCGGAATAGGTATTTTATTATAAGATCTATGATCTATTTTTAACAAAACTGCATGAAAATTTTTAATAAAACATTAAAACTTAATTTTTAAAAAATCAAAAACCAAAAAGAGCCGGAAAATTTATCTCACAAAAGTCTTCGTACACTTTGAAAAAATGTCAAAAAATTAGTAAATAATCAAACTTTTTACTAAGTAATTATTTAGTAGGATATCATGCAGTAACAACAACAGCTTTTAAACGTCTGGGAATAGATTTCATTGTTTTTTCTTTCTTTTTTTTGTGCAATTTCTGAGTAAGTGTTCAGCTGCGCTACGAGTCTTACTGTTTCTAGTTCGCTTTTTGTTTCAATGGTGTATTTTGGTAATCTAACCACCAGATATCTCCAAATATGTTCCATTAAGTTTAAATCTAGCGACTGAGAAGATATTTCTAAGCTTAAGGACAAATTTTGAGGCACCAAACGCGAATCGTTAGTTCTTATCGTTATCTTGAAAAAAAAACAAAGTTATTTCCGATTACCAAATTTTGGGGTAATAGTTTTAAATTGCTTCTTAAAATATTTAAAATGAACAGCATAATTCATTATTTCATCAAAAAATTCCAAATTTCTAAGTCCTGATGCTGAGATGCACCCTCACACAAGAACACCTTCACCGTCATGATTAACCGATCCAACTAAGTTCTTAAGATTAAATTCCTCATTTTTTTCTTGAATTCACAATCATACAACAATTTAAACCCAAAATGTTGAATTTATTCTCGTCTATGAGTAAGACGTTGTTCCAAAACGTTTTGACCTTATTTATCATTGATTTTACAACGGAAAGTGTAAGCTTACTATTTTGCAAAAGGACATAGGAATGGTGTGAAAAAAAAATTGGACTTTCATATTCGAATTCAGTTTTGAGTTATTTTGGTTTTACTACAAAAATTCAAGGTGTACGAACACTTTTGGGAGCCACTGTATGTGCCCCTATGTGAACTTGTGCCCATTGGTTTTTGGCGCGAATTCCTCTAAGGGGGGGTGGAGCAATGGTACGTTTTTTGAGTTACGCGTGCTTGCTATTCCTCAGGAAGTAACTGGCGGAATCAAACAAAATTTGGTCCATATGTTGCCCCTAACAGGAGCAGGTGTTGATTCAATTTTGATGTCAATAGCTCAAACGGGGGTTGAGTTATAGAACTTTTTTGTCGTCAATTGTGACTGCTGTATCTCAAGAAATAACGAACGGAATCAAACAAAAAGTTTTTTGACAAGTAGCCCTTAGTGGGTATAAGAGCTGATTTTATTTTGGTGTCAACAGCTAAAAAGGGGGGTAGCGCAATCGCCCGTTCTTTTTTTCCATTGTGAGTGCCCTATCTCAAGAAGTAATGCTACGTTCTGGTTGAAATTTGGAATATATGTGAATCCATACGTAAACAGACTTTGGTTTCAATTTTGACTCCAATCGCTCGAAGAGGTGTTGATTTTTTTTTTCCGAATAAAAATAGTTTTATTAATGCAACAATAAGAAAGATAAATCGTAATAGATTGTCGTCTGCGTATTTCTCGTGATTTTAATTCGCAACTCCAACGAACTATAGGGGGCACTGCAGTCACTGTCTAATGGCGGACTTAAAAACTAAAACAAACGCATGTGGTAACGAAGAAAATGCTAGAAGTGTTGTGATTTTTGTTCGTATGTATGATATTTTTCGCTTTATTCTTTTTAAATTAATTTCAAAGTCTTGTGGATATTCTGGCCCACGTAGAAAGAAATGAGAATTCAAGAAGCATTACTAAACGTCAAAGATTAATGCAAACTACGTAGTTCGTAGTTCTAAGCAGCTATTTCCACGATGTTGAATTCGATATTTATCAATTCTTGATAAAACTAAATAATAATTCTGGCCTGACAAGAACAACAATTAATGCTAGAAAATTCAATATGACATTACAAATTATTATCGAAAGAAGATGATACTTCTTTTCCTTGCTTGGCTAGCGCTTATTGTTTAGCATTTGTTGCTGAGTTATTTCTCTCGAATTCCCGAATCGGTTAATTTAAAAATTTTCTGTTTCGATTTTTCTAATTTCTGAGTTACGATTTAATTATGTCAAGTTATGCAAATCATCTACAGAATTCTTACGGATATATGGTGGTACTTTTCTTTTCAGTTGATTGACCATTATTTATTTTTACTTATCGAATTCTGTAATCTTACTACCATTTTATTCCACTCATGATAAAAATTAAAAATGGTTTTAACTAAAAACGCGAAATTTCGCCAAGGCTACTTTGCTCGCACAATACTAAAACTATAACCCTAAACAAATTTGGCGAAACCTTTCAGCTGAGAATAAAAGGAATAAAGTAAATTCTTTTTCGGTGAAACATTTTTCATTTTGTTCTACGATAATATATTCAAGAAAATATTTTGCATACCGTCCATTGCAACTAAATGCTGCTGTAAAAAGATGGTTAGTTAACTTAATTTAAGATTAAAAAAAAACTTATATTCTTACAAATTCATACAAAACAATAAATATTTTTACCTTGTATAACGTTATTCAAGTTTGTTAATCCAGTTTTCGCTTTCACCATTTTCAATCAACTCATATTTTAGAAGGAAATAAGGAAAACTAACATTATTTTGAGAAGCTCGAGAATACTACTAAGGGACGAATTAATTTCTGTAGCTGAAAGCAAACTAAGACTCATCGATTGCGTTAATAAATACTCGGAACAAACTGCCCGTGTTTACGTCAACAGACACACGTGGAACGCAACGTGGCAATGTTTTAGTTTCATCGGCAGTTTTGTAAATCACCGCAAGGTAGCGTATTCGAGCACTGGGGTTCCGAATTGTATGGAAAATGATCGGAAATATTATCTCAATGATTTAAAATTTTTAACAGTTGTCCATCTTATGTTTGTTAATAAATAAAATATTTGTAATTAATTCAAGTAAGGCTTTTAAAGTAACTTTCAATTTTCGCTTTTTTTACAATAATTCAGACATTGGGATGGTGGTCAAGTTTTTGCATGTGTAATTTTGTTTTTGTTAGGAATATTGCTTCCTCGTCAAGCATGGGGAGGGATCAGAAAAAGGAAAAAATATAGAAGAAAGTTTCGTGATGGTCACAACATACTAGTTTATTATTTATTCATTAATGGCTGGAGAGGAAATATTTTTATATTTTTGCAAAGAAGAAAGTACTACAAGCAAGGAAGTTTTAATTTCCAAGGGGTGGGGGCTCGAGCCCCCCTTTGCCCCCCTATATGGGCGCCCTTGCTTCCAATGCTTTTCTTTAAAATATATCACGTGACTTGGGGGTCTTTCCTTCACGAATGAAAGTCTTTACTCCCTCCATTTTATCTCTTCTCAATGGTTTATATGTTTTAGAAACTGCACAGTAGAATCTCGTTTATACGGATTAACTTTAACCAAAGACAATCCGGATAGACGAAAATCGGGAACATCCAGGTAGTATGGGATAGAGATACAACAAAGATTTAAAAGGTTACAAAACTTATTTTTTTTTTTTTTTTTCGAAAATTATAACATTTGAAGAATGGACTTTTTTCAGTTCACTATATTGCATTACAAATGTTTTTGATATTAGATTCAAGTTGTTCTTCTTCAACAAAACTCAAATAAAAGACACAGCAATAAAAAATAAAATAATTATAACCTGGGTATAAATATAAGCATGAAACTAGCAGAAGAGTCGGAACAAAACATTTCTAGCATAACTGTTTCCACTCTTTTAAACACAAAAATTCTTTGTAAGAATATATTAATGAAATTGCAAGTTAACAACAAAGCGAAGCCTCGGCAGAATCCTCAGCTCGAAGAGAAATAAGAGAAATTGATTTACATTTTCTAGAATCGTTGTTTGAAAGAACAAAATGGTCTTCAAAGGGATGAGAACTAAATTCCCTAACCTATTCCTGTTTGCCAAAAATACTTTGCAGAACCTGGGGTTCACTATACGTACCAAAGGTTGTGCACCTATTTATTATTATTTATATAATGTATTTATGAAGTCTGGTAACTTTTTATGAAAAGAAAAAAGAGAGCTATCTACTAAAAATGTTGTCATAGTCTGTTTCTACAGAAAAAGAAACCCCTTGCTTTATGATTTTCACAACTGTAAACATTACTAAGTTTTTTTTTATTTTTCAAGATGATGTGTAGGAAATTTTAATTTTAATACACCTTTTTTCATTTTAAATTTAATACAAAAATCTGAAAAGATTTGGGGAAAACCCACTTATATAATGTAATTAAAACATTTTATTTTGAGTTTCTGAGTGAGAAAATACTAACCTTTTTTTCATGTATGAATTATCCTTGTATTTCGTCTTAATTAACTTAAAATCTTTATCTATTGGAATTAGTTTAATCAGATAAAATGAACCAAATTTCCTAATACATATACCAGAAAACGTATTTTGTTTTCCAGTTTTATCTAAATATTTTGTTTCAACTTATGTGTTGATTCAAGATTTATAGTACAGACCATTTTTAGCTGTCATATATTTGTGAATACCCTTTAAAAATGGCCCAATGCACTATAAAATTTCATTTAAAATACCTATTAAACATTATGACACGAAATTTCATAAACTTTCAACACGTAAAAATAAAATATAAATTTTTGTATGTGAATAAATTTTCGGTAGAGTACTCGGCCGATAACGAATAGTAAACCAGGTATTCGGCCGAAGTCGAATGTCCTGCGGACGGGAAAAACAGGCCGAATATCTCTTGCATGATTTTTTTTCTTTTTTTAGGTTTTACAGCGTGAACAACTTTGGATTCGGAGCCCATACGAGTGAGGTCGATGCGCTGGTTTAACACCAAAATAAATAAATAAATAAATAAATAAATAAACTGAAGAACATTGTGAAAAATAAACCAAGGAAAAAATATCGTTTTAAAGACTTTTTAAATATTGATGGGGAAGTGGATACCTCCATGAGCCCCCAACTTGCAACTACAAATGTACCCCCAAATCAAAATAATGGCAATAAAATTGTCGAATACTGACAAAAATAAGGGGCGCCTTTCCAAAAGGTGAAGGGGGAACGATGGTCATATTTGGATTCAAGCGGTTATTTTACATAAGAACCAGCAGGAATAGTGTTAGAAGCATTTTTCAACGTAGTTAATGTGTTCATAATGGAAAATTTATACATTAACATTAAAAAATTCTGATTTTTGAGTACTGTGCGGGAGACCCAAAAATTGCATAACAGCAAAAGTTTTTTTTTTACAATAATGTTCGATTTTATTGCTTACATTAGTCAAAATGAAATTAAAAAACAATCGACGATTAAAAAATATATATGGAAAACAAGATTTTTTTTTTTTGCGGAAAAATATAAATTTCAAACCTAGAGCGGCATGTCTAATTTTTTTTTTTTGAACTAACTTTTTTGTGGTATATGTAGGTCTGTAGGAGCAACGTTTTATTTAATTAGCATTATAAATTTCTAAAAAACATGTTTTTTTTTCGATACACCCCAGTATACATAAAAAAAAATATTTTTTAAACTCAAAGGCAGACAAAACACGAAACTATTGAATTCAAACGCATTAGACATCAAGGAGAACAAAAAGTTGCTACAACAAACAGTTTTTCAAAACCAATGATGTAGCTTAAAAATTGTGCAAACGAATCTGTGCCTGAAAATGTGATTAAAAGTCACCAGTTTATGTTTGCAGAACTGATATCATACAATTTTTTTAAATAACTGAAAATCTATACATATATATCGATGGACTAGCTTACTACCCGGCGTTGCCCGGGTGCTTTTTAATGCAACATATCTTTTGGACAATCAATTGAATGAATTATTTCCAAATGAGCGTAAAAAAAATACATTCACAACGCTTTCTTGGCTCAAATCTTCAAAATATTTTAAATAACACAGAAAATCAAGCATTTTCCGAAAAGGTAGCATCAACTTAAAGCAAAAAATATGAGGAATATTGTTTGGGCTCTGTAGTGTCCACTGGTACGTTGTCTGAGGTTGAATCAGACGGCCGGTACGTAAATTGTCTTCATGGCAAAGACAAATGATTGTCCTTTGCACATCTTGTGGGAAAACCTTTTACGTGATGCTTCGAAAGAAAAGCGTTGTGCCGCCTTTCTAGGTTTTGTTTTCCCCAATACATCAAAAAATGCAACAGTACTTTTCACATACATTTTATTTGGAAATAAATCATTGAATGTTTCCTGAGAAAGAGTCGTGAGCTTACCAAAAAATAAAAGTCAATCCCTATTATCAGGCACAAATATATACAAAATAGTCTTCTTGGACACGGTTACAATATTTTCAGATTAATTTAAAATCATCCTCAATGTCCAAAAGCTAAACAAATAGTCCACCGTACAAAAAATAAATTCAGGCTGTGTTGTTAACAGACGATAACACTCCGTTTTACGGATTTTTTGCGGTGTTTTTGAGAATGAAGGTATCAAGTGATAGGTTATTTTGTATGTTTTTCGGGCAAGCACATTTCGCAGAAAAAGTTTGCTTAGTATAAAAAAACTTTACCAAATTTGTCTTCTCGCTCTCGCCATGGTGATTTAGTGCCATGCCATAGATTAAAATTGGATAAGTGTAACTTGCCTGAAAAGACGCACGTCGATCTACATTTTATTTTCTTATATTGACGTCAAATTTCTATTTTCGTAGGCAAAAATGACAGTTAGACAGTAATGTTAATGTCTTGTAAAGATTTAAAATTTGTCAAGATTTAAGTTCTAATTCAAATTTTTAAGATCTAATACTTGCCGTAAATGTTATACATGATATCACACTGATGCAGGTAGAAAGAACATGCATTTAAGTTTGTTGAATTATATTTCCGTGTGGTTTTGCAAGGGAAAAAGGTGCACAACCTTTAATTTTAGCACATATTGGCAATCCTAGTATGGTAGCTTATTAGCATGTAAGAAAAGTCATGACCATCCCCCTCCCCCTTGAAAAACAAATTCCAGATACGCTACTAAGCACAAATATGATTATTTTGCAATTTATTTGCGAAATTAGTATTTTTTACTCTTGTTCTTTGTTAGAATTCAGCGATTAAACTTAGTTGAACCGAATTAGGTAAAGATCCGACGTAAATCATGGAATAGTATAAAGAACATATGCAGATTGGTTTTAAGCACCATCCAACATTAAATTGTTGAAGCTTGTACATAGATAATGAATGAATTATTGATACCGAGCTGGTTTTGATATTTTCTGGGCTGTTCATGTGGGAAATACTGATCTATAATTTCGTTCTACCATTACTGCAACGGAAATACCAAAAGAAAGCATACAATGTAAGTAGAACCGTCGAAGACCGCATTGCATTCCTGCTTAACAGCAGTATTTTGATTTCGTACGGTTTTCTTGCCAAACATGCTTTACTGTAGTCGCAAATCGGCATTAACGGCCAACGTTGAGAATACCTTTAGTTTTGATTGCATTTAAAATATTTCCTGGTGGTTAAAAGTTGCAAATCATTTTTATTAGCTTGGAATCAAAGTTCCTAAATTTAACGATAGTAGTTAATCTTTGAAGAAACTTCATCTAGGGCAGTTTATTACGGGCTTTTCATTAAGACTAAATTAATAACTATACACAAATTCGTTCGTGTAGAAAAGAGCAATTTTATGACTCAAAATATGAATGTAGACCATTTTGGGTCTTTTTAAAATTTAAAAAACCAGCCTGTTTGAACTCCTGAGCAACAATTTACCTTTGTGTTAAATTTGGAAGAAATCCGACGAAAACTGGATTTGTAGAAGGAACATACACTCCCACACAATCACAAACATACATATTCTTTGATAGCCTGGAGCGACTTCTATTTAACCCAATTAGATTATTGGTTATAGTTGAACTGAATTACTTAAAGATTCGACGTAAATCAAGGAATAGTATACAGAAAATTTACACATTTCAAATTGATTTGGTAAGGATCATATGAATGAAATAGATGTGGTTTTAATAAAAGTATTCGAATACTGAAACAGTCGAAGATAGTGCGTCAATCTTGAATGTAACTAATGTTTGTATTTTCTCTCCTATTAACGTGGAAAACACTGATAAAAAATTACACGCAACCCTTACTGTTGTGGATTTTTTAATTAAACAATATTAATAATTACAATTTAACTGTAGCATTCAAATTACGTAGAACCATGGATAGCATCAATGGATCCCTGGGGCTACGAAACGATGTACATCATTATTTCGTACGGTTCTCTTACCAAACATGCGTTTGGCTTGTCGCTAAAAGACATTAACGGCCGTTGTTTATGATACTTTTTGTGTTGATTGTGTTTAAAATATTTACTGGTGGTTATAAGTTGCAAATCATTTTTATTAGCTTGGAATCAAAGTTCTTAAATTTAACGATAGTAGTTAATCTTTGAAGAAACTTCATCTAGGGCAGTTTTTTACGGGCTTTTCATTTAGACTAAATTCATAACTATACACAAATTTGTTTGTGTTGAAAAGAGCAATTTATGATTAAAAATATAAATTTGAACCTCTTCGGATCTTTTTTAAATTCCAAAAACCCGCCTATATGAATTCCTGAGTAACAATTTACCTCTGTGCCAAATTTGGAAGAAATCCGACGAAAACTGTGGATTTGTATAAGGAACATACACATATACCCACACACCCACAAACATACATCCATTTTTATATATATAGATGTTACAGTAAAAGACCGAAATCGGATAAATGTCGAAGTTCTCCAGTGATTGCTCACCATCCACACAGCCAAGTCATCGCGAAAAATCGAGTATTTTCAGTAAATCACAGGGTAAATGTTGATATTCTCCAATTTAGATTTTCATAGTAACATATATATTTGTGTGCGTGAGTGTGCGTGCATGCAATAGAAATTTCTGAAAAGCTAAGTAGGAAAATTAAAATTAACCTAATATGTATGGCGGTGATTCTTTTCATAAAAACAGCAATAGAAATAATTCAAAACATTTAAGGGGAATGATAAGTAAAAAACCTATACCGTTAACTCCAATCGCTATATGCGTACTGACGCTATATGGGGATTGATTTGTGAAGAGAAGTAATTTTGAAAGTGGTTTTAAAATCTTTATTCTTTATCATGCATTAAAAGTGCAAGATTGAAAGTGAGTCAATTTTTTAGTTTTCTTTACAACAATTTTTATTATTTGAACAACATTGTTATTATTACTATAATATTATTATTAATACATTTCTTTTTCTTCTTATTATTATGTCTAATATTACATAATTTATATTATTAAATTAATTATTATTACTAGCGAGGTCGCCCGACTTTGCACGATCTACCTCGAAAACAAAAGTTAGTCAAGTGAAGCGTGCTCAACAATCAGGATTAAAAGAAAAAAAAATCTGTAAAAGTTCCCGACAAATTGCGAAAAAATAGCCAAAAAGGAAAAAATTTAAATCTCCCTATTACAGGAGAAGCCTCAAAACGAAAGCCAGAATTTTATTTGTTCATATTCGAGAAAAAAATGGCAACAGATCTTTTCTTCTTAATGATTTCCTTCACACTGAAAATTTTAATGAAGGCATTGTTCAGCAATGACAGTGATCAGCAATGAATTTCCGATTGAAGGCTTGTCTACATTTTAGCATGAAATTAGTTAAAAACAGTTTATAATTCATTTTAAAATTATCTTGGAACATTGGGACGAATTTTATCAACGCCATTTTGGGGTCCTAATATTAAAATTCGAACGGTTCAGTACTTTGGCGTTCGAACCCCCCTCCCCCACGTTCTTTCTCCGGTGCCCAAGAGCCTCCCTGCCAAATTTAGCCCAGATCCAACAAAAACTGGATTTGCATAGGGAACATACACACACATCCTCGTATATATAATCGCCAATGATCGAGTAACGCTCCTGACGTCAGCAACAATTAAACTCGTACCATGGCATGATAACTGGATAATATGTTTTGGTAATGTTTGACATGCAGGGAAAGGTTTTATTGTAACGAGGATGAACTAGATCCGGTAATTCAACTGTAAGACTGTCTCATTTCAGGGGAATGAAGAAACGAAAAGTGGTCAACAATGAACGCTATCTGCTGGAGTTTAGGATTAATCCACTCGAGCTAGATTTAAAATTTCAACTATCAAAATATCTTAAAACAGGGAACTGCTTCGTTCAAATGCAGAAGCAATTTTCATCCGTCATATCTTGACGGGCGATTTTCAAGTACAAAATATATCCTTTGTTTTATTTATATAGATTATTAGTGTTGAAAATATCTTTGCCCGAGATTCTAAATAAAGTCAATGTTTACGAGTTAGGCATCAAAGCTAAAAAGTCGGATCGATAATGATCGGCTCCGACAGACTTCGATAATTTGCAGAGCCTCCGACTCCTTTGTTTTAAAATCAGTCCGACTCTGACTCTGCAAACACTGATTACTTTGTGGGGAAATGAATGACTCCGACTCTTGGAATTTTAAGCCTTTGACTCCCGACTCCGACACTCCAGAATCACTCTGACTCCAACTCATCGACCCCGACTTCGCAGACTTGTACGGCATTTGGCTTTTGAGTTACAGAACTTGTTGCAGGAAAGGATTTTACTGTAATTATTAAGCGTCATTTCATTATGCGGCAGATTTTCATCTTTTTATTGGAACAGCACAAAATCCTTATCCTTATACAGGGTGTTCCGTTTTAATTTGAAAGACCTTTATTTTCGCAACCGTTAGTCCTAGATGCATACTTCCGATTACAAAAATGTTCAAAATCAGATGCGGAGTTAAGATATTGAAAATTTGAAGTGAAAATAAAAACAAGTCAAAAAATATAAAAAATAACTTTTTATCAAGGTCTCAGGTCCACTAACTAATATTTAGAGAAATAATCTCCATTGAAAACTATTACTGACACCAAAAATTTGACATTTGTGCGATCAAAACTCAAGGAGATATTCCATTTCAAAGTTTTATAAGGGACCGTACAGAAGATTAGATTGGAACTTATCGCCCTTTCAGAATAGAAGAAAGACAGGTCGTCAAAGTAAAAAAAACATGGTATTTATATTTTTCATTGATATTCAAAAATATGTGCAAATGCTATGCCGTGATACGTAAAAACACACTACAAAACCTCGAACAGTTTGAAAAACCATATTCTCTGCACACATATAATTTCAAACACTTGTTAACCGCTATATATACCCCCAAAAGGTGTTATTGACGGCAAATACAAAGTGGGTCTAAGTCACAAAATGCTGCGTTTCATATCTCCGTGAATATTGGTCGTCCTAATTTAAAACTTTTTTGTTGAAATTTCTTTTCAATGGAGATTATTTCTCTAAATATTAGTTGGGGGACCTGGGGCCCGTATAAAAAGTTATTATTTTTATTTTTTGACTTATTTTTATTTTTACTTCAAACTTTCAATGTGTTAACGCTGCATCTGATTTTGAACATTTTTGCTATTGGAAGTATACATCTAGGATTACCGGCTGCGAAAATAAAGGTCTTGCAGGTTAAAACGGAATACCCTGTGTATTATTTCTGTAGCCTGTTTTTTGTTCTTGCGCTTTTGAACTTCCTCAATTCTTGATCGATTTCTTTGATTAACACCTGATTTTTAAGCTTATCGGGCTAATGACGAAAGGCTAATGACGAAAAATAGACGAAAGGTCTAATTTTTTATTTTGTCAAAAAAACCTGTTTTAAAGCACCGGGCTGCGGCTTTCAGTTAAATTTATAAGTTTAACTTGCGCTGTGTCCGACAGAGCTGAATAACTCGATCGGCAAAGCGTTCGAAGGGTAACCAGAAGAACTAGTGTTCGGGCCCGGCCTGGACGATCTGCGTTAAAAAATTAGGCAAATATCATGCGTTACATGAACACATAAAAACAGTAAGTAATACAAACGAGGTATTAAAATAAATGAGATTGATACTCTCCCTTGCTGTTACGAGAACTTGATGCAACAGGTAGATATATGGTTTTTTAATTGTAGCTTTTTTTTTTAAAGCTTTGGCTCCGGTCAGAAAGCTAAAGCATAATGTAAGCGAAAATATAAGTTTCAGGTTTAAGATTTAGACTACAATGGAATAGTTTTTTTGTTCAGAAAAAAAAAAAAAAACGTATACTGAAATGTAGATTCTTCTAATGACAGTTTTTGACCTTTGTACAAACAAAAAAAAATTATACCACAAATTGAAATTACGCTTTTTATTTAGTTAAACTATGAATAATTATTAGAATACGAAGTAAAACAGTAAAATTACTTACAACTTGATGGGTAAAATATCATTTTTTTCCCCTTCTTTCAGCAAAAAACAAATAGATAGTCACATTTTTACTGCATTCGAAAACCTAAGCTTAAAAAACGAACTTAGTTCAACTGATTTTGTATTTTAACCGTTCGGTTAAATGATGAACACCAGCTGCCGTCTAAGCTCTAACGGTTCAAGCAGCCTGCGATAACAAATTGTATAAATTTTCAAAAATAAAAACACTTTTCTTCAATATCTTACATTACATATTATTTCTGTGGATTATTTTTCTGTCGGTACGCAATATCTTTCTTATTTCTTGAAGAAATTCTCCCCTAATATTAACGCTTATCGGGCCGGCTAATGACAAAAAATAGGCTTACGGTCCATGCCCATGTAAATACATTAATTTCTGATTTCTCAAAGTCAGCAAAGTCTGTTTTTTTCTGACACGTGAAAATAAGTTTTAAAATGGTTATTTCAATAAAGTCTGTTCCGTAAAGCAGGATTATTAATGGATAATTTTCTATTAAGCTTTAATAACTAAAAGGAGTATTATTTATACCATTAAAATTTATAAAAGATGAAACATTTCAAAAAAAAAAGAGAAAGTTGAACGCATTAGTTCCGATAGGACTCATAATGTCAAAATATTGACTGTAAAGTATACCTGATTAGCAGGCATTCAGGGGCTAATCAATAGGAGGTCATTGAGAATTTTCATAAACTTTCCTTTCCCAGAAAATTTTGTCTGACGAGTCTTCAAATTTCGAGTAGTTTTTTGTGAAATATTGCATTAAAAAGATATTCTCATTAGATGTAGTGATGTGGGTAATTAGGAATTTCATTCGGAAAATCGAGAAGTAACCCCATCTGAATAATAAAATCGGGGAGCCCCTGCATATATTACACAAAACAGAATGGTGCTTACCATAGACATGGGAACCAGTTCGCTCGAACCGGTTTCCATGTCTATGGTGCTTACCTATCACGGTCTTTTGACTTTTGAAGACGGTTCCGCGGATGTTGATGATTATTCAGTAGTTAAAAATTGCTCAGGTTCATTTGATGTAGAAGGTTTGCTACATTTTCCCGTTTCAAGCCACCTCCCCATAGCCGTAATCGAATACGTAAAAAAAAGTATTTTTACCAAAATAGGAGCGCTTTTCAGGTCACCTACTCTCAAGGAGACCAAAAGACCACATGAAATTATCTTTATTTTTGTCAGAACGTTTCCAAATTCTGGAAGCTTCTTTTATTTCTGTCTTTTTTTTTTTCTCTGGTCATCTTGCTCTTCGGAAGTGACATCACAGTATCCGTCGTTATGTTTTAGACTCCTCCTCTTTTTTTTTCTGTAATGTAACGCTTTTTTGGTGAAATTTGAGATGCCGCAAACACATTTGAGAAACCGCGCTTCGGTAAGGTACTTTGAAGCCACGTGTTGAATAATGTCAAACACATGACACGTCTCCTTTCCCTTTCTACCCCAAACTTAACTCTTCTAAACTAAACTCTTCTAAATTTTTGTGCATCCTTTGGCCGGAGTGTTGTTGCCAGCTGCAAAAAACCGCCAAAGAGGTCTGGTGTCTCATTTTGTTTGGGTAACATCGGGTTCGCTATAAATTGAATCGAATCGGAGAAACAAACACTGCAAAACTCGAAACAGAAACCTGGAAGCGCCGAGAAACGAGATAAGACAGAAAGGGGCAAAAATTTAGATCCCCGTCTGACTTCTGTTGACTTATTAGCACGAGAGTCGTGAAAAAGGGCGGGAAGAGTTGTCCATCTAGTTTCAGTATCTCTAAGTTGTCTCGTTGTTTCCCCCTAAATAGCAACAAATACGCTGGAATGACTTTCAAACTGGGGAGGCCGGCGACACAACTATGGATGGTTGACATTGCACTAGGGAGAAGGTGTCCCCTTTCTAGCATCCTCCACTAAAGAGCAAGAGTTTGTCATTGGAATTCACTTTCCGACTTTCCGTTCACTATACACATCACCTATTTTGTTTTTTTTTTAGTTCATTTTTTTTCAATGTTCATTTTGTTTTATTTGATATGAATTAAACATGGTAAATTATGTATTATGCAACTGTTTAAAGTCTTCTAAGCAAAAATAATTCCCCCAAAATAATGAATTTCATCTTGACAATTATCGAGGGGGTCCGGTCCTCAAATATTGGGGGGGATCCGGACCCCTTGGACCCCCCTCGGCCGCGACGCCCATGCCTTTCAGACAACTAAGCATAATGTAAACATAAAAAAGTATTATATTTAAAAATTTATTTCTCAAGGGAATCCTTTTTGTGCAGAAAAACTTTTTCATTGTACGCAGAAATGTATATTTCTCATAGCAGTGCTCGACCTTTTGTATAAATGAAAAAATTCTACGCTAAATTGAAATTACAGGTTTCACCCAGTTTACCTTTAACTATTTATTCGAATACGATGTAAAACATTAAAATTATTATCAACTTCATTTGTAAGAAATCATGTTCTACTCCTCTGCTTTCGGGGGGGGGGGGGGGGAGTGCATTTTGCCTACGTTCGAAAAATTACACAATGGACTCAGTTCAACTGGTTTCGGTTTTGAATTTTAAATGTTCGATTAAAAGAAAGACATATGTTGGCATTTAAACCGTAACGGTTAAAGGAGTCTGCTATGCGAAATTGTATCAATTTTCAAAAATAAAAACATTTGTTTACAATCTAATTTACTATGTCTCTATAATGATTGATTCAATTGCTACGCGAGATCTTCCTCATTCCTTATTCAAATTCCATGTTTTACGAATAATTTTAGAGCGTATCATGCTTTCTAATGACAAAACATAGATGCATGGTCTTTTTGTTTTCTTTTTTGGCAATAAACTTTTTTTTGCTGTTTTTTTATTACACATTGCTTCAATGAATAGCATTCGGAAACGAAGGCACAACTGATCGGTTATGTGGAATGTCGTGCTGTTAATCAGAATGGCGCCAGTTCAAATCCGTGCCAATAAATATTTGTTTAATGTTTCTTTTTTTAACACGATTTTATGTTTGCACATGAATTTACCAGAAAGCATTCAAAATGTCTGATGCAAATAATGCAATAGAATACTAAGATATATTCCATTATAACAAAAAACTAAAAAAAACACGCTTTTGTAGCAAAATGAACTAAAAAGTTAAAAATTATCTTTGGATGACAAGTATATAAAGTAATTGACCAAACATTTAACTTTACTGTAATAGAAAAAAGTTTGGGGGGGGGGAGGGCTGCCTATTTACATTTTTGCATGGATAATAAGTGGGAAAAAATTTAAGACAACTGATAAGAAGTTAAAATGTCAGTAATCCAACGTTATTAAGCACAAAACTTGCAAATGATTGCAGACACGTGTTTCGGTGTTACAAGGAACACCTTTTTCAATGCAAAGAAGTGTGAGCTTTTGGATGAAAAGTCATCCGAGAAAAGCAACACGGTGGAACAGGAGGTAGTATAAATATCAAAAAATAGAAATTAAACAAAACAAAAAAGATAAAATGACACATGGAGACAAAATTTATTAATGGATTATGTAATAGTCAGAAAAGGTATCTGGTTTTTGTATTTCAGAATATAGAATGCATTTCGACTGTATTATAATACAGCCGAACCCTCTTAATAGAAATGCCAATTTTCCAGTAAAAATTATTCTTATAAGCGGGATATACCATTAAACCACTAAACGGGATTAAAATAATAGACAGCAACGGTCTGGTATATTGAAAATGTATTACAATAAGCGGGATATTCTTTTAACCGATATTCTAATAAACAGGCTAGACTGTATTTATAAAAAATATTTGTTGAATTTTTCAAAAGTAAAAAATTGACCTACCGGAAAAAACTCATTTGGCATATCAAATTCTTGCCCCGAGCCCTTCAGTTGTAAAATAGAGCTGTAAGCTCAGTTGCAAACAGCTGCAAGCGCAGTTACAAACAGTGTTGCAAGCCGTTAAATAAACAAATAGAGTTGCACGCCCTGTTTTAAGTTGTGAACGCAATTGTTGTTGTAACCCTAGCAGATCTGCAACCCCGGGTATAGATACAGAGCAGCAAGCTATTAAAAAAATAGTTTATATATAAGAGCTGCAAACCGGTAGTAAACAAAGCTGTGAACCCAGCATATCTGTAAGTCAAAGTTGAAAGCCAGGTTGTAAATAGAGCTGTAAACGCAGTTGTAAACAAAGCTGGAAACTCAGTTGTAAACAGCTGTAAGCACAACTTCTCTTGAACTATTTATATCCTGAAGTATTTCTTTCAATTTGTGTTTTAATTAGTGGTTTTTCAAATTTAGTGTTTTTGGCACAAAGCCAAATTTTTTATTTCTCATGAAGATCATTGTTTGATTAATTCAAATGTGCAAGCATTCAATATTTTTATTTACTTCTCCTTTCCGCATTGATACCCCCTCCCCCCATTCACCCCCGTTTCGTTACTTGCTCAACTGAAGTTCTGTTTTGTAACCAGTTGGGCAAGTGAAGAAAAAATAATTGTAATCTTCGTAATTAAAAAGTTAAAAAATAAATACGATTCCACCTCTACGCCCATCTCGCATCAAATGATTTTGCGATGAATATTCATCAGAATAAATCTTTATCCGATTTGTGTGAATTTGATAAAAAACAAACATAAATTTAAAACATATAAGCGTCTCAAAAATTATACTTAACGAGGATTTGTTCCTCTTTGTCTCGTTCGAGACTTTTAATTAATTTCGCTCACATTAAAACAAATCGCTGTAATTAACGAATGAAATTTATTCCAGAAGGGTAGCCTCTGGTAGAACTTCCACATGGTTAAATTTATGATTCAAACTCTCAGGCGATATTTCCGCTTGAAAAATTTGCTAGAAAAACAATTATAATTACAGCATAAAATTTCATTCTTTACCATACGTGTCTTTTTGAGCTTAGGAAGTATTTACAAAAGGATTAAGATCAACTTAAGTGTTACGTTTTTTTTTAAAAAGCAAATCGGAAATAAATTTGAATGAAACTCATTTTGTTGCTATTTCACTTTAAGCACGAATCTCGACACCATAAATAATTGTTTTAAAATTTAACACTTCCGGATTTTAATAATTAGATTTTATTTAAAAATGAATTTAACAATTGGTTCGAAATATTCTTCTCATTATTCATTTTTAAATTGATTAAGGGATTTTACGCAATTATATCCCTTTAAACAAATGAATTTCGCATGCAGTTTTTTGAAATCACTGAGTGAAAGATTAATACAAATAAGAACTACCCTTAAATAGAATGAAGTCTTCTATTTTTCTTTTCTTTTTCTTTTGCCAAAAGCGTTGTTTTCTTCAAAATGGTTTCAACTACAATTTTACCAATGATTCACATGGATTGCGAAACTGTGAACATCGTACTTGCACCACTTGCAAACATTTTACTCACGTCAGCGATTTTACACGATTTAATAATCATAGTCACGCCCCCAAGCTTGTTCATTGGTTGTAATGTATGGCATCATTAAAATTTGCTTTTATCCAGAGGCCTTTGATTTTCTGATTCCGCCATGCGGATATTAAAACAGAAAAACAGTCCAAAATAACAGCATGTCACAAAAAATGTAAAAGGTCGAAGAAATCGATTTCGTGGCTGTTGCAGCTGGTGTGAAACCGACATCATTCTCATGATCTGACATAAATTTATAGAGGTGAGTCTATAAATGCGGAAATAATAACAAAAAATTTCAAAACTCAGAAATGCAAAAAATGAAAACGTATATACTCATGTGTGTTAGGAACTACGTTGCTTAAATGTTTAATTTTTTACACTTTCATTCGTCTATAAAGTATAGTAAGCATGGAGATTGCAACTTTCAGACTGAAACAAATTTAACACTTTGATCTGGAATCTGAAATTGCAATAACAATAGCTGAACAGAATATATACAAAGACAATTTAAAAGTGCCCTAAAATCAGGGGCAGAGCATTTTAAATATCCACATTTCTTAGTTTACCGCAACCGATGTAGGAAAGACATTTTTATAGAGATAGTTACTAGAAATCTCGCCAACGGTTCAACATGAACTCCTACGGGAAACTCGCCAGATGTCACCAAGCTAACCCTGGATTTGCCTCCTTGGTGTTATGGTCAAATTGTTGCCAACTGGTATCAAATTATAATGTTACTTCTGTCTGCATTCTGTTGTTTATCAAGATTTTTCCTCAATCAAACCAAAAGAAAAAAAGAAGGGGGAAAAAATTAGAAAATTTGTGCAAAAATATTATTGGCCTTTTCTAGAGAAATTTTCGGAATGAATTTGTACTGTAATGAAGTCAAAATGATTCAACTTTTGAAAAGTTTTAAGAGATAGATTTTTTAGAACGTTGCGATTGTGAATTTTTTGATCATGCATATCTTAAAAATTCAAATATCCTCTTTTAAGGATTTTTCAAGCTGCTTACGCAAAGAAGAAAAAATCACCTGAAAAATTCTTGCTAGTGAAAGGCTTGTTGGAGTGTTACAGTGATGCACCAACCAAAACTGACTTCCAAACATTTTAAGAGAATAAAAAACAAGGAATAATTTTTAACTCTTCCTCGGGTTGTAATGTTTATTTCTTCCCTTCAAACATGTTACACGTCACTCTCCCAACCCCTCTTTTTTTTTTCACTCTTGTGCCCTTCGTCATGTCCGGTGGTGGGGAAAAACATTCTGCTCTTATTTTAAGCGTCGGATACACTCCCGCATGATCGTGAAGACGGATAAACCTAGTTCTAACAGCAGAGTTATTAGACGCATAACAAACGTGTGATCATTGCTTACGTTATGCCCCTCAAAACGAGATAGTTATTTTTCAGATTGGAATACAGTCGAACTCGTTTATAACGAACACTGGTTTAACGAGAACACGGGTTCAACAAGAACACTTGGTACTACTGAAAACATTGTACTTGATTGGTACAGTGTTTAGTCTATGGAAACATAACGTTATGATCCATAAATTGATTTCCAGTTCTGCTTATCCTTTCTGAGAAAAATTTCTTTAACATTCCAAATTCAACCGAAAGTTACGTGATGAGGCCCCTTGGTGTTATGGTCAAATTGTTGCCAACTGGTTGCAATTTATAATGTTATTTCTGTCTGCATTCTGTTGTATATCAAAATTTTCCCTCAATCAAATCAAAAGAAAAAAAGAAGAAGGGAAAAGAAAAAAGGATTAGAAAATCTGTGCAACATTATAATTGCCCATTGCCAGAGTAGTATTTGATAAAAGTATTTGAAAACTATACAAATATTTTGTAGACGCCGATGTTATCACTGTCGAGATACTTTGAAGATCTTGTAATTAAAATTCCAGCTAAACCAGAAGAACAAGTAACGAAAAGGAGAACGAGAACGACAATCGCGCTCGTTATAAGCGAGTTCGACTGCAGAATATGTAGTGTGAGGTTGTTTCCTTCAATCAAAAGTAGTACTTTTTTCACTGAAATTGATAGAATAAGCAAAAAAAAAAAAAAAAACATGAACCCAGAAAATACTTTCATTTTCCCAACAGTTATTTTTTTAATTAATTTTTTAAAATGTCCGATTTTTGAAACAAGGCGTGGTCTTGATGACGTCACAAATGATGCACTTTGCCGCATCTTTCTACCGCGATTCACGTTATGATAATCAAGAAGCGAATTAAAATTGCGCTCTACGCTTGCTATCAACCATATCGGTGCCAATACACGTGAGCAAAGATTCGAATTAAATATTTTACTTTGTGAAGGGCGACACAGAATGGCATTTCATCACTTGTGATGTCATCGGACAGAAGCATAAACATTGAAAAAGCGCAGATTTAAATATTTTTTTAAAAAATATTAAACTTAAACAAATTATTTAAAAAATGGTCTGATCCAATTTTTTTTAAGCATGCTCTTTCAGAAAAAAATACTTTTAAAATTTTGGACACGACCCCTTTCTTCTTCTATCCAACGTTCTCTTCTTGGAACAGTTCTCACTTTTTATCAAATGACTATTTTTCTATATTATATATATATATATATATATATATATATATATATATATATAATTTTTAAGACAAAAAAAATCAAATTATCCACCCAAAATTTCTTTTAAGTTAAAAGTATATCGTCTCTATAGACAATTATATATCCCTTTTATTGCGATAATGTTTTTCTTTACTATATTCCGGTAGAAACGAGTTGTATTCGGTAATAAATAAATTTTATAAAGGATTATTTTTAAAGTTAATTTGAATCAATTATGTTTTCTCGCATCCTCTTCAGTTAAAAAATTCCTTGAAATTACAATTGCTCATAGTTTAGCGATGACTATGATTCCACTATTGCACACAATGCATTTCCTAATTAAACAACGTGATTTCATCATGTTTACTCGTAAGCGGAATGTAAGATTTCTGCTATCAATACTAAATAAATGATGCAAGCCACAGGACAAAGTACTGTAATGTTTACGAATTCACTGTATTGACATGCGCGATACGCGCGATTTCGAAAACAACAAGCAGTTCTGTCCAGAACTAAACGAGCCTACTTTCCTGAAAATCAATACCGACTTTCTAGTATATAGGGATTGCAATACCGAACCAAGAACTCAATACCGGTATTCGGTATTTATAAAACATGATACCGGAATACCGGTATTAATACCGGTATTTGAAATTTCTCAAAAATTGCTTAAAAACATATTGTTTCGTTGCCACACTTCATAGTTTTGTACAAAAATTTTATTATTATGAAAACGTATTGTAAACAAATATAAAATGAAGGAACAAATGTCATAATAAAAATCAATACTAGTAAAAAGCATAATGCATCTATTGAACTGTCTCTAAGCCTGGAATTCATTTTTGTGCTCAACTTTCCTACAGTTGAACCTACTCTTTCTGAATTCACGCAGGTCGGTGGTACTGTTAACAATGCGTAATACACCTCCTCTAATTTAGTTGCCTAAAAGTATTTTATCTTCAAAAAAATTCGGTCTGTTGCATGTCATTTTTGGATAAACCCTTTTGTGTGTGTGTGTGTGTGTGTGTATTATTTTTTTTAATTTAAAGCTAGTTGAAATTTCTTTCTTCAGAGACGATACTTTTCGAATATTAACATCATTTTCTCTTGAACAGGAGGGGTTTGTGTTTACTTTTTAATAGCCCTTTGGTTTGAAATTTACGATAAACTTGACTAAATTTGATCTTGTTGGTTTCTCTTATTCATTTTAGCTTTCTTTTCAAAATTCTTTACAATTATAATTATGCAAATATCTGAAAATATCTTTCAATTCATACATATTTATGCTTTTCCTCTAAGCAAATTTTCAAGGCAATATATAATTTCTAAATATTATCTTGCCAAGTATGAAGCCAAATAGCGAGATGGCATAATAAACCAATACTGGTGACAACAAATTACCATTTGTAATAATAACAAGAAACAGTTTTTCTCAAAATTTAGTACAGTTGAGACAATAATTTAAGAAAAAAAAAAATCATAATGCATAACTGCAATTGTTTTTTTGAATAAATTGTTCATCGGACAAATGGCGGAGGCATTCAAAATTACACTCGAAATTAACTTTCCCAAAAGGAAAAATGAGTGATCAGGGAAATGGAAAAAATAAATACATGGTGCACAAAATACTTTTGTTTAATGATATTCTATTAGTTCATGCTTTTGAAGCGAAATTTTTACATCAATAGATTGATTTTGGTTCCGCATCATGGGAAAATAAATGTACATTTAAAAAATAAGTAGATATTTAATAAGTTAAATTGAAAATTCTTAAATTAAAACTATTTAGTATTTTCAGCTAATACGGAAGATACCGGTATTTTCCTCAGCAAATACTGGTATTACGAAATTGCAAAATTGTTCGAAACACGGGTATTTGGCATACCGGTATACCGGTACTGCAATCTCTACTAGTATATACCTTGCTCATACGAAGAAAAAATGCTTAAAAAAAGAAAAGAAAAGAGCAAATTAAATAGTTGCACCTTTAAAAATAAACAGATAATGTATTTTTTCCATTAAAAAATATTTAAAGAGTTTCAAAAATAAATAAATAAATAAATAAATAAATAATAAATTTAAAAAAAAATGAAAAATATCTATTGAGCTCATTAACATATTTTCATTATGTCAAAAAAAAAAGTTCGTTTTTACCATGTTTCTAAAAAATAAATTTAAAAAGTGAGTTAATGAATTTCAAAAAAAAAAAAAAAAAAAACAATAAAATGTCAACTTAAAGAAATAATTTTCATTATAAAAAAAATTGAAAAAATATCGTCTGCACATATCTTTATGTAGAAAAATAAAAGACTCCGAATATCTCTGTAAAATATTGAATACATAAACTTAAGCGTAAAAATAAAAGCAAATCATACCAACAATTATTATTTCAAAGTAAAAACCATGACTTCGGAGTCAGAGTCAGTCTCATTTTGGGGTTAAAGAGTCAGATTCTGGAGTTGAAGATTTTTAATTCAAAGACTCGGAGTCGGAATCGGTCATTTTCCCTTACAGTCCACGACTCAGTCAGTATTTGCGGAGTCGGAGTAGTAGTCTTTAAATTTCCAAGAGTTGGAGTCAGTCATTTTAACTCAGTGTCTAAATTTTTGCCAAAACTACGGAGTCAGAGTCGAAGTCGGGAATACGGAGTCCAACTATTTTTCGGGTTCAGGAGTCGGAGTCGACTGTCCTAAAATTCTCGGAGTCGGAGTCGGGATTTTGTCATCAAGGCTATTTCCAGCAAAATTTGTTTTAAGTAAATCCGCCTTTAAGTTTGGGAATTATATTGAATTTTAGTTTCCCCGTAGACGCTAATGTTAAAGGATTTGAACTGTACAAAATTGAACGGAAAATTGTTGAAATCAAAAAGAGTTTCTATACATATTCCTCATCAAAAGCTATTTCCTACAAAGTTTATTTGAATCTAATTCACCTCTAAGTTCGGAATTCATATTCCTTGAACTTCCTCGGATCCGCTAATGTTGAGCTTTTTTGAACTGTTCAAAATTTACCGAAAAATTGTTGAAACAAAAAAATAAAATATGGGGGAATGAGGTTTCCTCACCGAGACCTTTCGAACGAAAAAAAAAAAAAAATTTCAAATCAGACTATTTTCTCAAAAGTTATTAGGGGGGGGGGGGGAGACAAACAGACCGACAGACATTTTTCTCCATCTCAATACCCTACTTTTCAATAATTTTTAATTTTTCAATACTTGTTTGATTATTTTATTTGCTTTTTACTTTTCTCTGTTTTTCGCGATATTTTTAAGATGCATTAGCCTTTTTGCACGCTTTTTTTCTTCTTTCTCTGACTTTCACTGGGAAAGTAGGCTAAAAATAATGCAGCTAAAAATTATTTTAAATTAAAAAACCATGGCTACGGAGTCGGAGTTAATCTTATTTTATCGTAAAAGAGTCAGATTCGGGAATCGAAGGTTTTTAATTCAAAGACACGGAGTCGGAATCAGTCATTTTCCCTTAAAGTCCGCTACTCTGCCAAAATTTTTGTGCAGAGTCGGAGTCGGACTTATTTTGGCTTAAAGAAGTAGGAGTCAGTCATTTCCCTTCCGTGTCTAAATTTTTCTCAAAGCTACGAAGTCAGAGTAGTAGTCAGAAGCATAGAGTAGGAGTTCGACTAATTTTTGGGTACAGAAGTTGGATTCGGAGTCGACTCCCCCAAAGTTCTAGAATTCGGAGCCTGGAGTTGATCATCAAGAGCTTTTTCCAACAAAATTTGTTTGAAGTAAATCCGCCTTTTAATTTCGGGATCTATATTGACTTTTAGTTTCGCCGTAGGTGCTGTTGTTAAGTTATTTGAACTGTTCAAAATTGAACGGAAAATTGTTCAAATGAGAAACATATTTTCTGCACATGCTCTTCTTCAAAAACGTTACGTTTCCCTACAAAGTTGGTTTGAAGCAAATTCACCTCTAAGCACAGTATTTACATTTGATCTGAATTTCCCCGTAGGCACTAATGTTAAGGTTTTTTGAACTGTCCGAATTTGAACAAAAAATTGTTAAATCAAAAAAAACAAACATCGGAATAAGGTGTCCTTGCCGACATCTTTCGAATAAAAAAAAAATAAGTTCGAATCGGACGATTCACTCAAAAGTTATTAGGGGAAGGGAGGGCGACAGACCGACAGGCAGACGTTTAACCCATCTCAATACCCTACTTTCCAATTTTTTGATATTTTTCAAATTATTTTATGTATTTTTCACTTTTTATTTGTTTTCCAGGATATTTTTAAGATGCATTAAACCTTCTTTCATGCTTTTTCCTTTCTGTGACTTTTACTGGGAAAGTAGGCTAAAAACAAATACTCATATCGACTTTTACAGTTTGCATGTCATGCAACAAGTGGGTAACTCAAAGATTATCATTTTTCGAGAAGATTTATTTATTCCTGTCGATAGGGGTGATCGGGGGAGGGGGAGGTGGAAGCACGTATTTCAAAACACACATTTACGTACAATTTATATATATGAGTGTGTGTGTGTGTGTCGGCGCGGAATGGATGCCGGAACTCAGTTCCGGATTTATTTTTCTGAAAAATCAAACTCTCCATTCACATAAAATTGGTCCTGGCACAGGGTTCAACTGTTTATATCTGACGTACCTGTCCGGAACATTTACGAATCTAGCCCTGGTGCGTATGTCTGATCGTCAATTTGTATGTATTTGTATGTAAATAATGTATGTAAACAGGTTTAAGAAGCAAGTAGGAAAAAAAGAACAAAAGAAAGTATAAGCAATCAAGAAAGTACTTGAGACGTATTTTAACGATAAATTCTTCTTTACCTAATATTTTGAATTGTTTAAAAATAAAGTTACAATAAATAAACAAAGAAATTGTTACTACTTATTTTACTATTGGACTGGATTAGTAACTACTGTTTAGACTTTCAGCTTTCAAGCAGGCATTTCTTTTTAGTACAAACGGTATCGCTTTGCTTTTTTTTTTATAATGAAAACATAATATTTAATTTAGAAGTAGGCATTTGTTAATGAACATTTTCCTGCCACAGTAAATTGCACAAATAACACCTTCTGCACTTTTGAAAAGTTGTTATGTTTTTAAGAGTTATATTTCTTGAATGACCAACAAACAAGAAGGCTCATACCCAGAAACTCCATTAACATTGATTCCTATGAACGGATATGAAAGAGTCTCCTTGGCGTCCAGACTTTCAGCGAAAAGATTAAGAAACTTCCAACGTAATCCTTCCAAAGCAGAGGGTGAAAGTATCGAAGTCTTCGGACCACAGATAGAGATAGAGAGAGAGTGAAGAGAAGGAGATAAGGAATGCGGGGAGACAGCAAACGGCAAGATGAATTGAGAAAGCAGCATTAACAAAATGTCTGTTATGGGAAGCCCTAGCTCATTGCGGCGGGTTCTGGAAAATTGGTGGATATAAAATCAGATCTCAAGAAGTAGCTGATGTGTTTGATAAAACTATGCTTGGTTGGTTATGACTTTTATGCGTATGACGTAATGAGATTGTTTCCTTCAGTCAAAAGTAGGACTTCCCGGCTCATTTAAAAATCAATTAATTTATAAAACAAGGGTTTTCATTTTTTTTTTGAAATTTTGTTCTTCGACATTTTATTTAAAGAAAACATCGATCTGGATAAGAGTATATATATACTCTAAAATTTGCATAAATTTCTGAACACTCCTTCTTGGTGTTACATTTTTTAATGTCGAGCAGTATATATATATATATATATATATACACTGCTCGACATTAAAAAAATGCATATATATATATATATATATATATATATACACTGCTCGACATTAAAAATGCAAATTTTAGAGTAGACGTAGTACATCACTGAGTTATGTAAATAATGTGAAATGCGCAGCTCTCCGATGCACGTGAAGTAAGATATAAGGGAAGGAACTTGCAGAATGGGCAATATTTGTGTCGTTATTTCTGACTGGAAAATTATCGAAAACATTTTGTTTTTGTCTTGGATAGAGATGTAAAATTTCCGGAAATTTTGAAGTGGTGGAAAAAACCGTTTTTTTTTTCGAAAAATTGGAAAAAAATGGAAAAATTGATTCTTTTTATGAATAAAAATAGGGTTTCTTAATAGCTCTGTGTTTCTTGGAACATATAAAGCGTTAAGCATTAAAAAATATATGCAGTCCACAAACCTTCTTTTTCTGTTTGACAGAAGTACACATAAAGGTAAGTTTAGTTAGGAAAAAAAAACATTTTTGTTTTGTTTATTGTCCAAGTTTTTATAACTGAGAGCTTTCTTGGTGAAACACCAGAAATAAGCCAAGTCGTCGTGCAGCCAATAATCAAAACTAAATTGGTTTTTCTTTTGCTTTAAAACAGAAACTCCAAACCAAAACTGCGTAATGGTTTCTAAAGCTGAACCAACACTTAAACCGGAGTTTCAGTTTATTAATACGGCCATGCTAAGCACAGTAGTAAAAGTAGTCATACCTGAACTTTTGAACAAAACTGGGTTATTATAACCAAGTTTTTCTCTATTTCGTATTTTACTTAAATAAAATGTTTAAGGGTCATTTGATCAGGAACTATTTAAAAAAAAATCTGACAAAAAAAAAAAAAAAAAAAAGCATCGGAAACAAATATATTGAACTCAACTGCAGATTCCACTTTTGTGCTTAGCACGGCAGTATACAGGGTGCAGGATTATTAATTAAAAAATAATTTACAATATATCTCTTCGTTTATGTACTGTTTTCCCCGTTTTCTTACAATTTTAAGCGAAAGACCTGCTACTTTAAAGTTGTTTAATCAAATATAACGTCAGTCTGTTTGCTTGTTGTGCTTCGGCAAACAGTATTTGATGCGTTATGCCGCTTCAAGTGGCTTGGAAATGATACCCGGTGTCTGGAAAAAAATATAAAAACGAACAATGAACATTTCAGTTAATCGTCAGATCATCCCAAATTGAGTTCAATGGAATCCTTGGATTTCCCCGAGAGAAGTCGTTCGTAAGATGGGGAATTTGTGATCGGTAAGTTCGACTGAGGACAGAAACAGCTCAAACAGAAGCTATACGCGTTCCAAAAAAGTTCAGGCATTCGTATAACTCCAAAGATGCCAGAAACGTTTGAGACGGGCCGCAAGTTCACGCTGGAAGAGATACCTTTCACTGATTTACCGTTCAACCAGCTCATAGCCCCCAGAATAATAGGATTTGGTCTATAGACACTCCAAGCACCGCAGAAAATGTTAAACATCGCCAAAATCCGAAGTCAGACTTTGTCTGTGGTGGAATCAGCGCAATGACAAAAAAAAAAAAAAAATCCCTGGGGGTTTTTGTGGATGAGGACCATTAAATGAATCACAAAGTGTACCAGAAGGACATTTTATAAGCTCTTGTACTTCTATGGACTTAAGAGCACTTCAGCATAGCAATGTGGATTAGACATTTCAATTTCACTCCACACCAGTTCATACGGCCAAAAAGACAAGAGTGGTGCAAGGCGCGTTATTTTTGGCATGATATCGTCTTTGGAGTGGCCGCTCTACTCACTAGATCTCAATCCCATTTATTACACTGTATGACCTATTTTAGAGTCAAAGGTCTCCTTTAAACTACACATGTTTGGACTCTCTAAACCAATTACTTTATGGGGAATAGGATTAATAAAAGGACTTGCGGCTCTTGAATGAAAATTTCAATAAGCAATTGCACCTTTGTATTACTTCAAAAGGTGGCCAGTTTGAAACCAATTAATTTATTGATTGCTAAAGGTCTTCTCATATTATTATTTTTTGTGTTTTGTTAATTTATTCATTTTTAATAAAGTTACATGGAAAATTGCTTGCCCAGTAAGGATATTGGTTTAATTATTTATTTATTTTTTTTTTTTTGCAAAAAGATGTTTCTTGATCTATATGCAAATTATATTATCATACAACAACTTGCATTATAAAAGTGACTGCATTTTAACATACAAGGAGGGGGTGACATCAGCATTTAACTATGAGAAATTTCTAATAACTTTTTGCGGAAAATTTCAACTAAAACTTCCTAAAAAATTGAAAAAATTCATTTTTTCAATTTTTCCGGGTTGGAAATTAACCCCTTTGAAAAAAAAAAATTTTCCCGTATTTCTCGAAAATTTTCCGGTTTTTTTCCGACTTTTTTCATCTCTAGTCTTGGAGGATACGTGTAACACGGGAGAATGCCAGGCCGCCGCCAATGAAGGCACTTCCAGCAGATAGACGATTTTACGAGGGGTATGGTGATCGGACTGAGAAGGGGAGGTTGGTCCGTACGTCAAATCGCAGCTGATACCCTCCTGGATGCGAGTATGTTGCATCGGCTGTGCCGAAGATGGTTGGGACAACGAAATGTGGTAAGATTGAGGGGTACAGAAGCAGCCAGAGTGACGTCAGAACTCGTGGATCGACGCGTCCACCGACAAGCTGTAGCAGACCCACAAGTCACTTGTTCCTCGATTCTGCAAAAGGTGCAACATACCCTGAATGTTCCCGTGTCAACCAGAATCATTTCTCGTCGTTTGGTCGCACGTGGTCTGCAATCACGGCGTCCGCTAAGAAGACTGCCATTCACCTCACAACATAGACAGCAACGTTTAGTATGGTGCCGGACTAGAGCGACGTGGATGACAGAATGGCGAAATGTCGTGTTCTCAGAGGAATCCCGCTTTTGTTTATCCAGTGATAGTCGCCGAATGCGTGTGTGGCGTCGACGTGGAGACATATCTAATCCGGCAGTAACTGTGGAACGTCCCACCGCACGACAACGTGGCATAATAGTTTGGGGCGCAATTGCGTACAGTTCCATATCACCTCTAGTTCGTATTCAGGGTACTATGACGGCAAAACTATTCTTGGATAATGTGCTGCGGTCGATGGCAATCCCTTACCTTCAAGGGCAACCTAATGCAATTTTTCAGCGGGATTACGTTCGACCATACAGTGCTCGTATCTGCCAACGTGCTCTCCAAGGCACACAGATGCTTCCCTGGCCACCATACTCTCCTGACCTGTTACCAATCGAACATGTGTGGGATGTGATTGGACGCCGTTTGTAGACTCTGTCCCTGCCTCGTTTAGTAAACGAACTGTGGCAAATGGTTGAAAGGGAATGGAGAGCCATCTCTCTGGACACCATCCGCATCCTTATTGACTCTATGCCTAAACGTGTTTCTTCCTGTATCGCTGTCCACGGTGGTCCTACATCTTACTGAGCCAACGCCGTTCTCGCTCTGTATTCTGCCTATCATTTTGAAAGTAAGATCATTAATTATTCTTTGCTGTCTCTGTCTTTTTTCCAAATTTCATCACTTTCTGACCACTCCTTCTTGGTGTTGCATTCTCAATGTCGAGCAGTGTATATATATATATATATATATATATATATATATATATATATATATATATTTATATATATATATATATATATATATATATATATATATATATATATATATATATATATATTATTTCCGTAGCCTGTTTTTTTTTTTTTTGTCACTAAGCGAGATCTTCCTCAATTCTTGATCAATTTCCTTGATTTACTTCTCTTTTTAAAGCATATCGAGCTGGCTAATGACAAAAAATAGACCCATGGTCTAAAAATTGTTTTTTTTTTTTTCTGTCAAAAAAAAAAAAAAAAAAATAACGTTTTAAAGCCCTGGATTGAGTTTTTCGGTTTTATTTATAAGTTTAACTTGCGCTGTGACCGACTGAGCTGAATAGCTCGATCGGCAGAACGTTCGAATGAAACCAGAAGAACGAGTGTTCGGGCCCGGCCCGGACGCTCTGCATTCGAAAATTAGATGACTATCGTGTATTACATGATCGCTTGAAAACAATAAATAACAAAAGTGAGATAATAAAATACAAGTGATGGAAACGCTCCTTGCTGGAACGAAAACTTGATGCAATCTGTAGCTTAATTGACTCTTAATTGTATGGTTTTCATTTTTTTTTTCTTTTTAAAGCTTTGACCGGGTCAGAAAACTAAATAATCATATAAGCGAAAATATAAGTATCAGGTTTAAGATTTCAGACTACAATAGAATAATTTTTTTTTCTGAAAAAAAAAATCGTACACTGAAATGTAGATTCTTTTAATGACAGTTTTTTCAACTTTTGTGCAAATAAAAAAATTATTACCCCGAATTGAAATTACGCTTTTCACTTAGTTAACCTATGAATATTTATTAGAAAACGAAGTAAAATATTAAAATTATTGACAACTTTATGGGTTATCATTTTTTTTTCCTTCTTCCGGCAAAAAACAAATAGATAGTCACATTTTTACTACATTCGAAAAGCTAAGCTTAAACAAGAAATTCCGTCTAGAACTATACGAGCCTACTTTCCCGTATACCCATACTACTTTCTAGTACCTGATCAATATTCTCAAAAATAGCCAAAATCGCAAATTGTTTCAAACATATTTTTTCTGATTTCTAGGAATAAAGTATTCCTCACACATCCAAAAAAATTAGATGCGTTTAAAAAAAAAAAAAAAAAAAAGCACTTTTTAAACAAAGCAGCTAATACACTTTTTTCCCTTAAAAAAATTCTTTAACAGCTTTCAAAACGAAAAAATAATAATTAAAATTAATAAACTTATTAAAATATATACATCATATCAAAAAAAAAAAAAAAAATCGTTTCTTTTTCCCTTGTTGCCAAAAATAATTTTTAAATGAATTAATGCACTTACCAAAATAAATAAATACAATAAAATGTCAACTTAAAGAATAACTTTTCATTGTCAAAAAAAAAAAAAAAAAAATCGTCTGCGCAAATCGTTATGTAGAAACATACAGTAGCTCCCAAAAGTCTTCATACACCTACGACTTTTCAACGAAATAGGCCCCAATCCATTGGTTAGAATTAATATTTCGGAATAGGTATTTAATTATAAGATCTATGATCATTTTTTAACAAGACTACATGAAAAATTTTTAAAAAATATTAAAACTTAATTTTTTTAAAATCAAAAACCAAAAAGTGCCGGAATTTTATCTCACAAAAGTCTTCGTACACTTTATAAAATTTCTATATATTATTGAATAATCTAACTTTTGATTAAGTTATTAATTAGTATAATATCATATAGTATTCATAACACCTTTTAAACGTCTGGGAATAGATTTCATTCTTTTTCTTTCTTTTTTTGCGTAATTTCTGAATAAGTGTTCAACCACCACTTCGAGTCTTACTGTTTCTAGCTCTATTTTCGTTTCAAAGCCCTATTTTTGTAATCTAGCCTCCAGATCTCTCTAAATACGTTACATAAAGTTAAAATCTGGAGATTGAGGTGATATTTTCTAAACTTTAGGACAATTTTCGAGGCACTAGACGCAAACGTTGAAAACCGTGTGCTTCTTATCGTTGTCTTGATAAAAAAACAAAGTTGTTTCCAATAACCAAATTTTTCGCTAAGAGTTCAAAATTGGTTTTTAAAATATTTAAAGGAACAGCATGATTCATTATTTAATCAAAAAATTCCTAACTACCAAGTCCTGATGCTCATATGCACCCTCACACTAGAACACCTCCACCCTCCTGATTATCTGATCCAAATAAGTTCTTAAGATTAAGTTCCTAATTTTTTTTCTTCTACTTAAAGTTATACAACAATTTAACCAAAAATGTTGAATTATTTTTTATCTGTAAGTAAGACGTGATTCTAAAACGTTTTTAGCTTATTTATCATTGATTTTGCGACGAAAAGCGTAAGCTTTCTGTTTTTCGCACGACCAAGAAAATTTCTGCTTTAAGAGGACCCATGTAATTCAGCTAATCAGATAACTTGACGAACAATTTTAGGTGAAAATTAAATGTAAAATGTTTCATTTAACTCTGCAGAAACTTTTACAGCACTCAAATGTGTATTTTTCATAAATTTTTTAGCTTGAAATCTCCGATCACGTTTTGTCAACTTTGCCGGTTGACCTTTTCTTACCTTGTTTTAGGTGCAATTCCTTTCTTTAAAGCATTTTATCAAGCACTTTACAATAAAATGAAATAAATTAACTAATTTAGAGACATTTAAAAACCAATTTTACCACTACTATGGGAAAAAAAATTCAAATTTTGAATGGTGTTTGCGGTTTTTTACGAATACCAGCCATTTTACAGTAATAAGCACAGTATTAAGGAATAAATAAACAAAAAATTAAAGCCAAATGACTTATAAGGGTCAACACAATGCAAAAAATATAAATAAAACGGCATATGATAATTTTAATCATGAACTTATTCGAAAATATTTGAGTGTACGATGACTTTTGTGGCGTGTTATTTCTCTGTCTCTTCGTTTTCTGACCCATTTTCAAAAATAAGATCCATCAATATTTTGAAAAAATCAATGGGTTGTATTTAGAATGACATAGGAATCATGTGAAAAAATATTGGACTTCATATTCGAATTCAGTTTCGAGTTATTTTGGTTTTACTAAAAAATTTCAAAGTGTACGAACACTTTTGGGAGCCACTGTAGATGACTTCGAGTTTATTCGCCGAAAACTGAATACCTAAATTAAAACTTTAGCGTGAAAATAAGAACAAATCATATCAACAATAATTATTTCACAGTTAAAACCATAGCTGCGGAGTCGGAGTCGGAGTCGATCTCATTTTGGGATAAAGGAGTCGGAGACGAATATCCAAGAATCGGAGTCAGCCATTTGTCCTCCGTGTATAAATTTTTGCCAAAGCTACGAAGTCGGGGAGTCGGAGTTCGATTAATTGTCGGGCACAGGAGTCGGAGTCGGAGTCAGGTGCCTTTAAATTCTCGGAGTCGGAGTCTGGAGTTTGGCGTCAAGAGCTATTTCTAACAAAATTTGTTTGAAATAAATCCGCTTTCAAGTACGGAATCTACATTGACTTTCAGTTTCCCCGTAGGCACTAATGTTAAATTTTTTTGAACTGTTCAAAATTGAACAAAAAATAGTTCAAATCAAAAAGTGAAATATGAGAATGAGGTGTTCTCGCCGAGATCTTTCGAACAAAAAAAAGTTTGTTTGAATCGGACTATTCATACAAAAGTTATTAGGGGGGGGGGGACAGACAGATAGACCGACAGACCGACAGACATTTTTCCCCATCTCAATACCCTACTTTCCAATTTTTAATTTTTCGATATTTATTTAATTATTTTATTTATTTTTGATTTTTTTTTTTTTTTTGTTTTTCGCGACATTTCTAAGATGCATTAAGCCTTTTTTCATGCTTTTTTCTCCTTTTTCTGACTTTTACTGGGAAAGTAGGCTAAAAACGAACTTAGTTCAACTGATTTTGTATTTTAACCGTTCGGTTAAATGATGAACACGTGCTGCCATCTAAGCCATAACGGTTCAAGCAGCCTGCGATAACGAATTGTATAAATTTTCAAAAATAAAAACACTTTTCTTCAATATCTTATATTACATATTATTTCTGTTTATTATTTTTCTGTCGGTATGCGAGATCTTTCTTATTTCTTGAAGAAATCCCCCCCCCCTCATTTTAATTTTTATCGGGTCGGCTAATGACGAAAAATAGACTTACGGTCAAAAAATCAATTTTTCGGAAACGCCTCTTGCTGTTGCAAAACCTTGATGCAGCCTGTAGTTCTTATGCAGATTTTTTTAAAGCAAAATTTTAATACAATTTTCCATTTTTTTGCGCCGATTTCGGCGAAAAAAAATAAAATTAACCTGTTTCTTTTTTTGTTTTTTAATAAAGCTTAAAAGCAACGGACTTCATCGTTCGGTTAAATTGATAGTTTTTTTTTTTTTTCCGGTAGAGCGTTCGGCTATAAACTAGCTGATCGTCGGACTCGCCCGGGCTGTCCGACATTATAGCTAATTTAGATTAATATTACGCATTACATGTATTCATAGCATACAACAGATAACACATGTAAGGAAATAAAATAAATACGAATGCTACTTGATGTTTCGACTCCTTTATGCAGGATACAGTTATTATTCAGATAAGTTGACTATTAATCGAAAGGTGTTCTTTTTTTTAAAGCTTGAACTCCGTTCAGACAACTAAGCATAATGTAAGCATAAAAAAAGTATTATATCTAAAAATTCATTTCTCGAGGGAATCCTTTTTGTACAGAAAAACTTTTTCATTGAACGCAGAAATGTATATTTTTCTCATAGCAGTGTTCGACCTTTTGTATAAATGAAAAAATACTACGCCAAATTAAAATTACGAGTTTCACACAGTAAACCTTTAACTATTTATTCGCACGCGCGAATACGATGTAAAACATTAAAATTATTATCAACCTCATAAGTAAGAAATCATTTTCTATTCCTCCGCTTTCGGCGGGAAAAAAAATCATTTTGTCTACGTTCGAAAAATTACACTTAAAAAACGACCTCAGTTCAACTGGTTTTGGTTTTGAAATTTAAGAGTTCGATTAAAAGAAAAACATATGCTGGCATTCAAGCCGTAACGGTTAAAGCAGCCTGTTATGGGAAAATGTATCAATTTTCAAAAATGAAAAAATTTATTTTCAACCTAATTTATTTTTTCTGTAGAATGTTTGTTTCAATCGCTACGCGAGATCTTCCTCATTATTTAACCAAATTCCATGTTTTACGAATAATTTTAAAGCGTATCATGCTGTCTGATGACAAAACATAGACGCATGGTTTTTTTTCCTTATCAAAAAGCTTTTTTTTTTGCTGTTTTTTATTACACATTGCTTCAATGAATAGCATTCGGAAAGGAAGGCGCAATTGCTCGGTTGGTTGGAGTGTCGTGCTGATAATCAGAATGGCGCCAGTTCGAATCCGTTCCAATAAATATCTTAATAATGTTTCTTTTTTTCCGGCAGAGGCTGTCATAGGCAGAATGGTATTTGCCACAACCAGTTTTTTCACATGCACATTTACTGCTTTTTCACGAGTCACTCAGTCACTTTTTTATTGATATTTATGTTACCTTGAAAATACGTACAACCAAAAAGTGATCGATAATCACATTATCACAACGATGTATTCAACGAGGTTTTGTTGCTGATATCTTCCAAGTACATGCCTTCTTTTGAGCGTTTACTTTTTTGATTCTTCTTCATAAAATTCTTTTTTTGACATTTTTAAAGAGTGAAATGCTAAATGAAACGGTTCGAAGCACAGTGCAGAGTTCCGCACGGGTGGACTAGTTTTTACTTATTTGTTTAATTTTCTCTAAGATTATAAGAGAGGGCTTGCTGGCATAGGTAAATATTAGTTAAATTTGATGTGAGTTGAATAAGACGGTTCGATGCGCCCAGAGGCTTTTCACTGAACTTAAGGGTGCTCTTCACTGAGAGTCTGAAAGATTCGGATCTAATGTTAACCTACGGAGAAAGTTGGAGCTTGTTTTACAAATTCCTGTGAAGTTTTCGGATCCGGTTTTTTTTCTGAGTATTTTTCAAGACCATGTCTGTTTCTTTTAGTTTTTACTTTTTTGATGTGTCCATTCTCCGATTTTTTAAAATTCGAGAAAAAATGAATTTCTTCGAAAACGAGGTACTGTTGGACATTTCGCTCTGTAAAACATCTGCAACTCGTGCTATCGAAATTTTAAGAACGCCCTGACACGCAAAATATTTCCAGCTCTCTTTTGAGATCTTGTTTGAAATAATGCGACCATTTTTTAAACAAATATCATGTTCTAACTATTGAAAAAAATTTCAAAATACGTTCACTTTTTGCATTCGCCCCGCCCTTTATTAGAAACCTCCCCTTTTTGAGGGGTAAGCACATACTTAAGGGGTAAGTGCTAATGGGGTGTAAGATTTATTACCCTCTCATTAGTTCCCCTCAATGACCTCCGCTGGACGTCCTTTCTTCTTTCCTCTTTTCCTAAGGCTTTCGTGAAGAATCAAGTGCTTTTGAAAGTGAATCCATGTAGATGCGTGCTATTAGCTGTTAAATTCGCAACATCTGCTTTTTTTCAAATTTGTGGTTTGAAAAGAAATAGATTTGAAAGGAATATTTCTGAGTCAAATTGTTTATTTACAATATAATGAACATTGTTACAATGCTGTCGAATGCGAAAAGTTGACATTTTTCCCTTCCAGTAGAAAAATATTTTTATATATAGATTAAATCGTATTCCAGATACTGGGTATTTTGCATCGTTTTACATGTGTTTTATGTTACTACAAATGGTACACACATAAAGTGCTTTCCACAGCTCAACAAACATTTTTGAAAATTATTTGTGTCTTTAAGAGCCAGACTCGTCAAATTTCTTTAGAAGGTTTGGGAGGTGGAAAATTCAATTGCGGAAAACATTCCGTACACCAACATACTCATTAAACACATAGAAAATCATGAAAAATATATTAGCAATTTAATATAATTCAGTTAATGTAAAAAACACACCGTGGTAGAATTACTAAGCATTGTATGTATTAGTTTTAATGACGTTTTCAGCCTTATGTTGCCGACAAAGCTAACTAAAATGTGAACAATATAGAATGGGGGTTACAAGTTTTCACTGTTTTCTATTTTCATTCTCAGAAGCTAGATCAGCATTTTAATACAATGTAGAAAAAATTAATTACAGGCATAAAGGTTTTCAGGTCACATAAGCACCCCCCCCCCCTTAAAAAAAACATCATTAAAGATCGTCTTAAATTTCGTTTTTATGGCTTTAATTTCAAAAAATTTCGGGAAGGGAGTTTGTGAAAAGTCCTTCTTTGACCATAAAAAAAAAAAGTCGTCTAAAATTGCATTTTTGGATTTCAAAAACCTGCATGTCCCCAACGTTATTAAAGATGGCCTACAATCATATTTATAACACTTTAAAAATTTTGCCTCCCCCCCCAACATCACACTAAGACTGCGTTTTTAGACTATTTCGAAAAATTCCGGGGAAAGCTTCCGAACTCCCCGTTTCCTAACAGAATTGAAGAACCTGAAATTGTGTTTTTGGCGTTTCAAGTTCAAGTTGCTGGTGGAAGATCACAGGACCTCTTACTTACTTCCAAATACTACCAGAGATCGTCTAAAAGTGCATTTTGAAAATTTTTATTTTCGAGAAAATAAAAAGGCATAGCCCTCAAACAGAGTGCTTGGGAAAATAGGGAGTATTTCTGAGTAAATAGTATGCTTACGATAAAGATCATGTTAATTAAATATAGAAATGGTTCCCTCTCCTAAACAAGAAGCTAAATCCTTTCTCTCGCTGTATTTACATATTACTAGGAGTCAATAGAATGGAAAATGTGGGATCTCAAAAAAGATTTTTGTTCTATACGAATGAAAATTACTTGATAATCATTGGATTAGAACATTCATTTTATTCTGTGACTGAAGACAGGATACGATAATTTTTCGGCACAGAAGTGCGTAACACAGAACTTAAAAGAAAAAGTTTGTCTTGTTTGTTTTTTTTTTAATTGTGAACCCTTACTTGTACCTATAATTGCTTTCCTAAATGTAAGCTGTTCATTTTCATTTTTGTTTCAACTTTATGTATTTCCTGCAAATCTGTTTCTTGCCCTTTTTTTATTTTTTATTATTGATTCATTAAATGCAAGATGCATGAAAACGAGGCAGAGCGATAAAAACTTTAAAATCTGGCAGAGCGAGGCGTTGAGATTTTTTTTTCATCTAAGTATTTCGAGATTTTTTTTTTTTTTTCAGGCAGATATACATGTAGGTAATATTTTCGTGCCTCCTGAGAAAAAGTACAACCCTTAATATTTATTATGACAACTAACGAGGATCAGACACTCACAAGACTTATTAGAAAATTTTAATAAAAACTCAATGTGTTGAAGTAGAAGCACTATATACACTATATGACCAAAAGCATTGGGACACTTTCAAAAATTCACATGTTTAGGGATTTCTCGAGAAATAATAGTCCAATTGCTCTATAATTTGTTTCGCATAAAATGTATACTCTAGTTGTCATTTTCCAATAAAAATTAAGTCTGCTATTCATTTAGGGGACCGACAACAAATTGAGTAAAAAAGTTTTTTGATAATTTTTCATTGCAAATTGCTGGGAATAAGCTATAATTTTCAGAAATGAGTTAAAAATCTATCAAAAACTTATTTTTATATTTTTGTGAAAGTATCTCTTATACCCATGGAAATATAAGCATTTCTTTCAAAAATGCAAAATTTTTTTGAAGGTTTTCGCCTTATATTACGCAGAGTATTTCGTCAAACGTTACTAAACTTTTAAAATATTTGACAGCATTTTAGAGAAACATAATAATAAAATTTGAAGTTAAAATATTGAAATTTTGTTGAAATATGAACAGTTAAAGCTATTAATTTTTCACTGCGCAGACACGAAAGATAGCAATTTATAACGTTCATAATTCAAAGCTCAGATACATCCTACAATCCATGAAAAAAATTCCACCGCAATTTCTTTAAATTTTAAAAAGTTATCAGCAATCTAATGAGCCGAATTTCTATAATTCTAGGATAGGCGACGAATGGTAAGGAATTGTTAGCAAACTGGCAACACTTTCCTGCCATCGTTATAGAGTGATTCATGATAAGAACAGATTATTTGTTGCTGGTCCCCTAAATGAATAGCAGACTTAATTGTTATTGGATTTGACGTCTGGAGTATACTTTTCATGAGAAAAAAATTACAGAGCAGAGAGCAATTGGTCTTTTATTTTTTGAGAAATCCGTAAAATTGTGAATTTTTGAAAGTGTCCCAATACTTTTGGTCATATAGTGCATGTAATACCTCATGTATTTTGCCGAATTTAGTAACTGGGAATCTGAGACTCTAAAAGTGCTAGGTTTAGTTTTATTGCAAAATTTCAACGCAAGATAGTTTACAAACATTGAGAGTGGGGGAAGGAGTGATTTTTGCCTTTGAGCTTGGAGCAGGGTGAGCACCCTTGCATACAAAGATCAGAGAAAAATCTTTAATTTTTCAAATTCAGGAAATCCTTATCCGTAGCCGTCCGCGACTTTGCCGTTGTTATGCTCAATTTGAAAGAACTTTCACCATAACAACCCCTTGAGAAATGCTATCGTAGCCTTCTCATCTGCATATAGTACTTAGATAAATAAATAAATATTTTTTCAAAAAGAAAAGGATTCAAAGATAAATATTAGGGGAATTTTCTGGTCACCAGTGGTGAGAAAAGGTATTTATAGTAGCCACATTTTTTTCTAGTCGCCACTACATTTGTAAAACAGGTAACTAACCAACAAAGTAGTATTTAATTTAGCACTAAAATATAAATATTATCAGTTCAAATAAAGGTTAATGTAACTAATTAGTGGCATTAATGTTTATTGTACAATCAAGTATTAACTATGCAAAGAGGATCTAGTTTCATTTTTAAGAATGTTTTCTGCTAACTCGGATGGGGTTGGGGAGAGTGGCAAACAGGCAGAAGAAGTGAAAGAATTTCGCCAACCGATAACTAGTTAGTCCCCACTTTTATTCGGCACTCGATTTTTCAAATTTATTAAGTAGGATCATCCATTTTTAAAGAATATTTTTTGGTTAGAATTTGGAGTTCATTTCGTTAAAATTCAGTGTGGTCATGCAGGCTATCTTTTTTTTCCTTCCTTTTTTGATATTATCAATTTTCAATAACGAACATTTTTCTAAAAATAAAACGAATTTATAAATTTATTTATTGCAAATATTCATTCATTCGTTAATTTTTCCTAGATGAGATCAGGAACCGTATTAATGGGGAAAAAAATCTTCGTTTCAAAAATTAATTTTAGTGCGAATGCAAATAAATTAATATCACAAGCGGGATTGCAAAATGCCGCGCCTTTTACACTGAGTTATTTTTCTTTTACCTATGTAGTCAAGACTCAAGAGGGAAAGAACTAGAATTTCCTTGGAAGGGTCTGTAAAAAGCTGCGGTTTCATTTCGCCGTCAGCTATTACCTCCTTCGACTACTCTGCACAGCAGGGGAGCGTCCGGTCTGTCCCCTTGCAAAATGTGACAGGTCACATGATCCACACTTTCATCGGCCACCGCTCGTTCTATTGGTTGTTGAAGTGTCAATCACTTCACTGATGAACATTGCTTTCGTTTAAAGAAAAAGCCCATTTTCAAGCGAGATCGTTTTTCTTTCCCACTGAAGAGCAGCCTTAAGTTTCAGAGTGGTTTTTCAAGATGTGTGTTGCTGTTTGGATCGATGAGCAACGAACTATTTCCTCTCTAATTGAATTTTTTATTTGAACTCATTTACTTCTTCCACACATGCTATCTTATTCTCGCCGTGTTCTTGCATTTTGCGATTCAATTAGTATATTGTTCAAAGCTGTCAGCCATATACGCTTTTTTTTTTCACCCAATATTCAAACTAAGGTTGCAAGTCTTCCTTCAACTCAAAAAATTGAGCTTGCTTTCTGAAATCCAGCGAACCTCTGTGTTAAAAAGTAAAGAGCTTTAATTTTTCCCATCTCTTCACAAAGTGCGGAGAAAAGGTGAGAATTAAGTAAGCCTAATGTTCAAAAATTGGCGATTTTATGGCTACAACCAACGATGGCTTCAGCTTTTCTGGCTGGTTGTGTACCATGACAGCTTTGTGATTGAGGAAACATTTTGTGACTGTTAAAATAATGTAGACCAAATTTCGTTCGGTTCTATTGAACATATTTTGAGTTAGAACGATTTCAAAACGTCATTCACGTACAAACGTTAATGCAGATGTTTTCCATATTGGGTCAAGAGAAGTTCAGCACAGCTTCAAACGTGGAAATCTTTGAAAATTCTAATATCAAAACATTTTACTTATTCAATACTTTTTGTTTATTGTGCATGTAGAAAAAAAATCAATAAATAATCATGGTAAATTCTTGGAAAATAATTTGTTTCCCATCGACTAAGTTCTGGGCAAATCATTAAATATTATTTCACTCAATAATGTTTCTATGGAAAACGAAATTTATTCCGTTGATGTCTGGCTCTTTTGAATCCGTAACTAGTGAGGGATATTTTATTTCAATATCAAATGGATAAAAGCATTAAAAACATTCCAAAGAAAAGCCTCGTTGTCAATCTATGAGTGTTCTATCTCGTTTTGAGTGAGAAAGTAATGTTGACCGGAAAACAGGAATCGCATATAATCCACAGAGAACACGCAGAAGAGCCAGTCCCCTTACGCAACATTGGCAACCCTTTCGTTCACGCTTCGATTGCAATTGCAGATGACGCGCTCTCGATCCACTCGAGAATACGGAAATCATCAAAGACGGTGACGTTTCCCTGGTCACCATCGATGATCACACAATCGATGGGAATCGATTCTTGCTTTCCTTCTCCATTATACATTAGATACCCTTTCTGGTATGAAGTATTTGAAAATAATTCAAAGGCTGTGTGTCTCAAACGAATGAATAGGTTGTTTTATCACAATAGTTAATGGCAATGAGATACGTATAATTTTTTAATATTTATTTATCTCACGAAAAAGAAATTACTTGCGTGAATGTCAACATGTCTTTTGCAAATTATATATTAGCCTACATCTATTGACGGGGCTTCCATGGTTCTGCGGTAGAAACTTCGTTTTCTAAGCCGAAGGTCGTGGGTTCAATTCCCGCCGGTGCCCTGTGTGATGTTTCCTTCTCTTGCGTAGTAAGCCTTTCGTGTGTGTAGCCGGAGGCTAGGTGCTTTGTACGCAGTCCTCTATGCATTTGAAACTGTTTAGCTTCTGTATAACATTGATAATTTAGTATGTTGATAATAACACATACTAAATGATACACATTGATAATTTAGTAACGCTCTGTAGTAAAATTTGCGTCACAGCATGCTAGATGGTTTATTTCGTTACCAAAAGAATATAAATTCAGTTATTTAATTTTTAAGTAATATCATTTGATTTTTTCTTCCAAATCAATTTGATATTGTAAACGATTTTTCATCAAGACGCTCCAATGGGAGATTACTTGTAGCCTTCCAATTTTTCTCTCATTTGGCAAATTTGTTTTGACTATTCAGCAAATTTAGAGACATGAATGTCTCTTTCAATAGATGAACTTAGGTGTGCATACCAGTAATTTATCATTCAGGAGAATTTAAAGCTTCATTCTGCAAATTGAGAGTTTCTGCCATCAGGACTTGACTTCTAACGAAAAAGGCGCAGGAGCAGTTTTTGAGTACCGGAACATTTGTTTCATATTTTATCATACTTAGTCTTGGAGATTGCAAGGCCAAGAACATGGTTTACTTCCAGAGGCGGGTAGCTATACAATGAAAAACGCACACCATTTGAACTGTGTAAAGGTATGGCTGTTGCACAACTGATTTTTAATTTGTCATCTGAAAAGAATAGCACTTATTGACCGCTCACTTACAGGGACGTCCCGGGCTAAAATGTTTGGTAAGGCGGGAACTCTCAATTTTCAGAATGCAACTCCAAATTTTGTCGAATGATGATAATGTTTTCGAGGAGCTCCTAAATCCTCCCCTAATGGAGCTCTAAAATTTTCCGAATAATTATAATTTTGTCAAATCATCAGACAAAATTTGACGAATAAGGACATTTTTGGGCTGTCACAGTGACCTCCCTTTGGGGTGCCCCTGATTACTTATATATCAGTTTTAATTCGAATCATAATGCAGCAGCAAAATATGATAATCTGATATATGAGATTTCTAAACTCCTGAAATATTAGAACACGAGGAATAACCATAAAGAGGTTATACAAAGAAGCGCTCAATTATGTCCCATGTTACGTCATTGGTGTTAGCTTTTTCCTAAGGAATAAAAAATAACTACAGATTATTGAAACAATAAACTTGGGACCTCGGAACTTAACATCGATGAATTCCGATGCTAACCATCTAGTTTCTGGAAAAAAAAAAGTGCAGGAGCTGAACTCCCATGCAGCGTAAGCCCTCCCTGTGGATTAAAGTTACCCTGAATAACTATAATAACTTTAGTAAATTAATAACTAGTTTTAATCAAATGTTAGTTCCGAAAGTTAGTTCCTTGTGGATCAAATTTACCCTGAATCACTGCAACAACTTCAGTAATTTAATCAATACTTTTAATCATCGATGAGTTCCGCTTCTAACCATTTAACTTCTGGGGGGAAGGGGAGGGGAGGAAACGTGCAGAGGGTGAGTTTCCATGCAGATTAAGCCCTCCTTGTGGATCAATGTTACCCTGAACGACTGTAGTAACTTTAGTAACTTAACCATCACTTTTAACCAAATGTTAGTTCCACAAGTTAGCTCCTCAATGTTAGTTTCTTGTGGATCAAAGTTACCCTGAATCATTGCAACAACTTTAGTAATTTAACAACCATTTTTAATCATCGATGAGTTCCGCTTCTAACCATTTAATTTCTGGGGGAAGGGGGGGGGATGTGCGGAGGGTGAGTTTCCATGCAGATTAAGCCCTCCTTGTGGATCAATGATACCCTGAACGACTGAAGTAACTTTAGTAACTTAACCATCACTTTTAATCAAATGTTAGTTCCACAAGTTAGCTCCTCAATGTTAGTTTCTTGTGGATCAAAGTTACCCTGAATCATTGCAACAACTTTAGTAATTTAAGAACCATTTTTAATCATCGATGAGTTCCGCTTCTAAACATTTAATTTCTGGGGGAAGGGGGGGGGGATGTGCAGAGGGTGAGCTTCCATGCAGATTAAGCCCTCCTTGTGATCAAAGTTACTGCGATTGATTGTAGTAACTATACTAACTTAATTACTACTTTTAATCAAATGTAGTACCATCGGGTTATTCAAACGTTCCGTTCCTTCAAATAAGGTACGCTGCTCTAACAGGGCCCGATCAAGACAAACTGGTGCCCAGGTCCTGAGTAAAAATTGGTGCCCCTCCCCCATGAGAAAATCAGCATAATTTCAAAGTCAGTGTTTTATACTAGAAACCTAATACACCAGAAACCTACACATTATTACAGAAACCTGGGATTTGAATACCAAACACTTGATAGTCACCATACTAATCATAGTTAAAATTGCCATACCTTAAGGTGACAATGAATTAAAAAACAATTTAAAACTGCAAAAATAGCAAAAAAAAAAAAAAAAAACTAACTAATTCTGACATTAAGCTTTAAAAAGACTTCTTTCTGGCTTTAACAGATGCAAATGTGTCGATCACATCATCGAAATCTAATTTTGATGTCACAGAATTTTCAATGGTCAGTAAGAAAAACGCCTGTAAATTATCCTGAGAAGCGCATCTTCTCAAACGATTTTTGATTCTTTTCAAAGCTGAGAAGGAACGTTCACTTTAACAGAGAAAAAAGGAAGGAAGTAATTTAATTTAGGCAATTTTAGTGCCCCTAAATTTGTGGTGCCCAGGTCCACGGACCCGCCGGACCGTGCGTTAATCAGGCCCTGTGCTCTAAGAGACTCGTTCCCAAGGGCTCCCGCAACTCAAGATGCTGAGTAGCTCTTGACCACTCCACTCCGCTCGATGGCTTATTTCGCCTCACGCTCCAGTTCCGACCGTCATCACCGTTGCTCGTTCCGGGTGATGAATCATCTGCGAAGGACCATCTGGCAGACGATGATGCGTGCTAGGATGGCTCCGAAGGTTTCCCCTCGTTGGGTGGTCCCGATAGGATAGAAATAGTCTGGTGCGAGGGACTGCTTGGAGACACGTGTCCAAACACAAACAGTCTCAAATATTCACCGATCTCATTCCTGTACCTAGAAAATTACTTGTCATCAATTGTAAATATTGACTCGATGAGGATTTATAATCCCGACAAATTTTAACCCTTACCTGGGCTTTTTGTATTCTTTCGAGGTTTATTAAAAGAGTTCAAATGGAAATTTATTCCTTCACCATAGTTTTTGCACCCATTTCATTTCCCAATAAAATTTGCAAAATTATAACTTCGAAAAGATAACAGTTGAGGCAATAAATCTGCTATGATTGGGATTTGCGCAAACAGCACTGCCAGATTAGGTTTTCCCCCGTAGGATGCATTGAAAATTTGGACTTTCTAAATATCTTATTATCTATTTGCGCTAGATTAACATATCTGCTGCAGTAGGTTTAATTCGGAGAGGGGGGGGGGAGGAAAATATCAATTAGGTTTCAGCTTCTTGTTTTCTTTGAAAGGAGGTTTTTTTTTTCACATGATGAAAAATCCGATATACAAGCTGAAAAGTATGCTTCTTTCCCTCTGGACAAGTTGCTACTAATAAGAAGTAATAAAATAGATGACTACTAACTTTTAAGTCTCACAATTTGTTGTTTATTGACCAAATTCATCAAACACTGCTTCTTGTCAGAGACATATCATACCATAATATGAGAAATGTATAGTTTTTGATTGACTTGTAAAAGTAAAAGCTAATGAATTCATGTCTCATTTGGTTTTCTTTTTTTTTTTTTTTTCGTTAATTCATAACTTCTCCCTGGATTTCTCCGAAGTTTTTTAAAAAATCCGATGGAGGGTGATCTCCACTAGCCACAACCTTGTTCCAGAATCATATGTAATTTAGTGGTAAGAGAAAGAAACATTCAAACTAACTTTTTACTGTAATGAAATAATGATGAAATTCACTCTTATTTGATCAACAGATTTCTTGTCAACAGAAAATCACGAGAAAACAAACTTTGGGGAAGAGGAATCGGGGTCATTTGCAAGACAACAAGATGTTTCACGAGCATTTTTACAACATTTGCAGCAGCATGATATGTCAGCAAAACGATTATGATTTGGCTATACCTTTGACTTTCAACGTTGCGGCCAAACATGAAAGCAACCATCATGATGTTGTAAACAGAGCCGCCATTCGTCTGAAAACATAAAGCTAAGCCATTCCTTTCCAGGCTTGCTGTTGATTACACCATTGAAGGCGCTTCTATCTGTGATACAGCGTCAAAGATAGCAGAAGCCATTGCCGTAAAGCAAATATACCACACTGCTGCTGCTAAATGCTGTAAAAATGTTCGTGCAGTTTCTTTGTTGTCTTACAAATGACCCCAATTCTTATTTCAGAGCTCGCGACGTGGCTGTACGATCCATTATGCACCTGCAGATAAGATGTCCGTCACCTCAGTTATTGGTAACAGCGGGGTGATTCCATATTCGGCAGACACTAATAGGATCCTGATAGACGCCAGCAGCAATACCACGATACAATAAACCGAAATCCGAGTGGGCTACGATTCAACCAAAAGTAAACCTTAAACGTATTCATACTCGAGGTATTGCAACAACTTCTCCCCAAGAAAAAAAATGCTCTGATGCAGTTTGTGTATGAGAAACCTGCGACTAAATTCATTTCATTAAACGTAGGGGGCGCCACCGCCACCTGTTCTGCATGAATGAGTTGAAAATCTAATCATTTGCAAATCACAGCATCTTCTTCCTGCCGCATAAATTTCAACGCAAGGGAATTGTCAGAGGAAAGTCCCTCAGATCGCCTCTCCCTTGAGGGAATTTCCTACAACAATTTTTCGGTGTTGAAGTTCTAGAAGTGCAATTTTACGAGACTTTCAATGATGTTAAGGGAAGAAGAAGTTCGTGTGCCCGAAAGATTTCGAAATTGAAGTCTTAAAAACGGAACTGTAGGCCATCTTTGATATTATTAAGGGAAGAAATGGGGCTTGGAGCTCTCTACCGGATTTTATTTTAGATTGAAGATACAAAAACACAATTTTAGACTATGTTTGGTGATGTTGTAAAGATGGGAGGTTCAGCGTCCTTCCTCTTGACATTTTTCAAAATTCAAGTAATTAAAATCACCATTGTGAAATATCTTTTGATGATGAACGGTTCGGAGATCCCACGCAATTTTACGACATTGAAATTCAAAAAATGAGATATGAGATGGCCTTTAATGTGCAATGTACATGTTTGGATTATAATCAGGATGCGTAGCAAAGTCAAAGCAATAAAGACCAATCCACCCCTACCTTGAAACATTTCTGGGTCTGCCCTAGGTAGCACGTCACCATCTTCGGGTAGCAATTATAGTTGCCAGAAATGTATTATTATTTTTTAAACTCGGAAAACTTACCTAACGCTAACAGGTTAAATTTGAAGACCGTCAAATGTTTCAGAGGTTGAACCTCTATGCTCTAACTTACTACATAACAGCATAACAAAAATAGAGACTACCATGAATAGAAAATTTCCAAAAAATCTTGAATGGCAAGTTCGTTACAAGTTTGTAAAAATTTCCTCGACCTGAGAAGGAACATGATTTGCCACTTAAACAAAAAGGAAAGCATTTTAAGTCATTAAAATACAAAAAAAAAAAAAAAGTATTTTTTTCTGTGAAATGTTTTATCAAACAAATGGTGAAACGTAAATTGATTTTCATTTAAAAGTTTCATTTTTGCATGCTTCTCTTCCTTTTTCAAAGCTTTTCTTAAACTTAACTAACCACTTAGCTTGCCTTTCTTTGAGGCAGGTAAAAAAGGCTAATCAATTTCTCCTTCTGTCAGTTAATGGATTTCCTTTTTGAGAAAGGTCAATGCAAATTCAACACATAAGTTCAAAAGCTTCTCAAACTTGCAAATAAACTTGCTTATTAAACTGCTTATAAGTTTATTTGGAATTTTATACCCGTTACTTTAATAAATGATTGCAGTGAGATAACTCTGGATAAGTTTACTCCTCCAGAATTGACCTTTAATTCAAAAAGGAAAAAAGTGAATAAAAAGAGGCAAAAAATTCAGTCACATTATCACAAAAGGAAGAACTTTTTCGACTTCAAGGTAAGATGCCTTTGTGGTTTATTTTAGTTTTAAAATTGCTACTGGAAAACTGCATAAAAATAGCATTCATAAACAAGGTGACAAAAAATATATGTTTTCTCTTTTTTTTTGAAGACAAAGAGGGCAAGTGAGTTGAGTGAAAACAAGCATTAGGAAATTAAATACCTTTGTGTTGAGAAATAACAGGACATAGTGCTAAAAATGCGTTGGATATTTCCTATTATTAAGCATTAAGGTATTCACACACACACATCCACACATACTTGTACGTAGAGATAACTAGTCAGTTTTTCGTGGTTATGTATATCTCCGTGATTTATAAATTATTAACGGCAATATTTTATAATATCTGCATTGCACGGCGTTGCACGGTCTACCTCAAAAATAAAAGTTGTGTCAAGTGACACATGTTCAGCAATCAGGCATCTCAAAATTTAAATTTAGATCTCTTTGGATTTGTTTAAAATCCCAAAACTTCAGTCATCTTTATAAATTAACCAGCTTCTGTTACCAGTTTACAGCAGCATGAATTAATGAGTTAATTCTGAAAATTTCAGAAAGACATTTAAAAAAATTAGACTGAAAGTAATTCTAAAACTAACATCATGAATTTAACGGGAACTTTCCGATCTGTTGTGTTCTACAAAAGCTATTAAAACTGGCAAAAAGTGCAGTCGATATTTAAAAAATAAAATAGAGGACCTATTATTCTTTTTCATTAAAGTTTTTCACTCATTTTTCCACAAATAACTATGATTACAAAACAGACGACATTTTATTAAAAGAGATTTTTTTTTTTTTTGTAATTCTTCATGCTTTTTATTTATTATACTTTTCTTCACGAAAATATCATCTGCTACAAATAAGAACTTCAATTTATTCGCAATTTCAATAAACTATTGGGGACCCTGCAGCCACTGTCTAATGGCGGATGAAAAAGGTAAAAGAAACAAATGCTGTAACTTAAAGCTTAGCGAATGACAGTAATTTTTCATCGTGTTTGAGGGAAGATTTCTTTTCTATTCTTCTGAAATTACAGTACACAACAAACTGTCTGAAGCCTGTAATTTACCCCATAGAAAACACGTGGAACAAAATATTTTACCTTTTTCGATTGTTATGTTAATCACCGCAAGGTAACGTATTCGAGTTCGGGAGTTGCGAATTCAATTTCAGTTTCGTGACCAGAAACCGCAGACGAGACTTTAAAAACGAAGATAAGCCTCGTTTTAAAATATGAAAGCATTTTGAGCGAAGAACAAGGGGGTGCTCTATTTATCCCACGAACTTCGGATAAAGTTCACATTGTGTAGCTTTTCACGGGCTATACAATGCTGCAAGAAATGTACAAATGTGATTTTTTCCGATGAGGCACGAATTGGAATAAAATCCTTTTTTCTACATGAAAAGTACCCTATGTTCTATTCTGTACCACTGACAACGGTATACAAAATTTTACGATGTTCAGTTGATAAGCTAAGGAATGAAAACATTATACACAAGCCAACAAACAAATATATAAAGAAATTCACTTTCACATTTATAAGATTAGTAAGGATTTTAAAATGCAAGAATGCCCAGGAAGGCACAGTGCCATCGAAATGTTTATGGGTGTTGTTTCAAGTGGTATTCTTTCTTTTTTTTTCTTGGGGGGGGGGGAGGTTATAGTTCTGGGTGATACTGCACAGTATTTGAGAGGAGTGTGCCATCGCTCTTTGGGCCGATGAGCAACCCTGTAGGATGAACAAAATTTTGAGAGAGAGAGAGAGAGAGAGAGACAGAGAGACTTGTTAAAGCATTTCTTTTGAAGGAAGTACAAAATAGTATTTTAAAATCATACTGAATTTTTATAATAACAATAGGGCTTAATAATTGTTGAAGGAAAATCGTCAAGCCTTTTTTTCCGGAAGAAAAATTTAACTGGACCACTGGACGCTACTTGAAATTTCTTGAGGAAAGGCGCTATACTGCAAATAACAAACTATGACGTAAACAAAGTTTTCTTTACAACTTTGAAGCAACGACAGTTGCTTCAGATAATCCAGTCAGTTTGGAGATCAACCCTCCCCCCTCTAGTACCCTTTAATGTAAGTAATATTGCCAATCCCAGCCTGTTAATAAGTGCTTCAAATATGCAATGTTATGATCAAACCCTCCCCTGGAGAAAGTCCTGACTTGTTATATGAACTCCCTTCCCTCTCTGTCAGAAGGAAATTGCAACTGCCCTAATGTAAACAAAAACTTAAAAAAAAAAAAAAAATATTCACCAGATCTTAATAAGTTATTCTACCACTATAGAATATTGCAACTTTTAAGCATTTACTAACTGGAGCTTACACACCCACGTATGTTTGTTCCAGTCACTTAGAGAAATAAATAAAGTTCATCATTTAAATTTTGATAAATAGCGTAAAAAGTAAGTTTATCGAACTCCCAGTGGGTGGGTTTCACACATTTTGATGTGATTCAGTGACGGTTAAAATTCATAAGAATTCCATTTTTTTACAATTCTCTACCTCAAATGACATTAACTTCGTCTTCTTACTGTTTTGTCCCGTAACTGTTGAATGTCGGTGGAGAAAAATGCCCGCATAATAAATAAAAGGGGAACATCGAAAAGAGGATATGAACTACTAGAAAAATCCTCCTTTTCCAGCCGAGTGAGTAGAATTCCAGGAAAAAGGAAACAACTGCGCCATTTTCACTTTTAAATTTGAAAAGGACCATGACAACTTTCAACTAAATACTCTCCGCTCGGTGTTTACGTCAGACTGAACCGCCAGCCATTCATTTTTGCCCTCTGCAGATGACATCTCTCGCATATTTCCGAAACCGAGAACACAGAGAACTCGGAAAAAAAAGGAAAGCAGTAAAAAAAAGAACGGTGAAATATATATTCTTCGTGTTCGGCATCGAACGAAGTGAAGTGGGAGCATCAGAAATTGAAATTCCGACCGGGGTCAGGAAAAGGAAAGATGATGATTTTTCAATCAATCTTATTTGCATTCCGAATGAAAAGTTGTGGTGGCCGCCATTTTCAGGTGTCTCACGGTCATTAATCACTGTTGCCACACGGCGGCTGCTAAATAAGAGGGCTTCTGCTCCGGGTTAATGAAGCTGGTTCGGGAAAAGTCTGCGGGGGCAAGCGAGGAAGCAATATGTTACAATTTTAAGCGAACGATGTGTAATTTTAGAAAAGATTTGAAATATAAATCATTAAGAGGTGGTAAGAAATGTAATGTGCAATATTTTCAACAAGTACCAAAACTTCACTTTATTCTCTTCTATTAATATGCTAAAGGTCTACTTAACTTTTCTTTCGCGATGCTACGCAACCTGCATATTTGGCAGTTTTTACTAAATCACATTTTTCGAATAGTAGGTAACAAGGCCCTATTTAAAATAAATTCGGTAAATTGACCAGGCGCATTTACTATGTAGGAGATCCTTAAATAGCTCAATCGAAGAAAATTAAGTAGAGTTGCAACAATAGACCACATACCTTTGTTTATACGCTCTAATCTGCATTATTATTATTATTATTATAACATTAACGAATGGTTAACAACAGCAATCTTATATAATTAAAAACTGAGCGTATGTATCTATGTATGTACCTATGTATCTATGTAGTCATCTAGTATGTATCTATGTCCAAGTTTCTTCTCCCGAACGACAGTGAACTGACCATCGAAACAGGTATCGATGGATTCGTAATCTTCCCGTCTTTATGTTTGGCTATTCAACATAATCCTCCGATAGTAATTAGCGGAGTTATCAATTAAAAACTACATTAAATATGACATTTAGATTTCGACACGAAATCCCTATTTTTCGAAAGCTTTCCTCCATTCAAATTATTATTCAGTGCTTCATCTCAACTTTCTGCAACAATGCTTTTATTAAAATTTATAGCGGTGAAGAAAATCATTGAGACGAAAGATCTGTTGCCATTTTTTTTCTCGAATATGAACAAGTAAAACTCTGAATTTTGTTCTAAAGGCTTTTCCTGTAATCGGGGATTGAAAATGTTTACTCTTTGGTAAATTTTCCGCAATCTGCCGCAAAATTTTACAGATTTTTTTTTTTTTTGATTTAAGCCTGAGTGTTGAACACGCGTCACTTGACATAACTTTTATTTTCGTGGGGGACCATGCAAAGTCGAGCGACGAAGTTAGTCTCTGAAATAAAATCAAGTACTAAAGTTGCCAATAGTTTTAAAGATTGTTACTTTTCTTACATTTACAGGATACAATGTTTCCAATTTTGGTCATAACAAGCCTTCTTATATACGGCCATTCAAAAAGAAAGTTTGTTTTTCATACGGCTACCGATTTGAAAATACTGAATCCACGGCTCTCTGGTGGAGCTTGAATGAAAGAAAAGTTTTAATTGGCTACATCATTGGAATTTCGAAAAGCCCAATTTCGCAAACATAACACTCCCGCAACTTTGGATAGGCCGTCAAGGGAGTGATGATTTAGCATTTTGTGATTGCCGCTCAAGTCACTAGACCTAACTCCAAGAGATTTTCTTTTCTGTAGGGATATGTAAAGGATATAGAGTTTGTGCCCTAATCATTTGCAAATTTTGACGAACTGAAAAATCGGATCCCTGCAGAAGTTGATCACATGACTGCGGACATGCTGCAACAACTTTTTGGCAGGAGTTTGGTCAAAGGTGTGATATCGATAGGGGGTCAGAAGGAGGGCACATTGAAAATGATTTAAGTGTAGTACAACCTCGTTTATCCGCCCTAACTGGGACCAGGGGCGTGCACAGAATGGGGCCCGTCACAAATGACTTTTCCGGGTCCCCTCCATATTGTTTACCTCTGTATTTCAACCCTAGTATTAAAAATATTGGGCCCACATCAGGCTCGGTCCCGGGTCAACAGGTATCCCTTGTCCCCCACCCCCTTGTGCACGCCCGACTGAAAGGTAATCTGGTTAAAATAAAATCCAGATAATCCAGGTAATAAGCGAAACACTCTTAAATAAGGAGACGTATCTTTTATTACAGCAAAATACATTGATATGTAACAAAATTATATATGATCATTTTGCGACAACGCTTATTCATTAATAGTTCAGCTGGAGCGGTGTTTGACTGATGCTCCAAGTACGCTGTGATATTTGTTAACTTTCGATAATTTATTGTACGATTTATGCCAGAGTTGTACATTTGATCAAAATAAAAAGGGAATTTTCGGTGTACTTATAGTTTAGTAACCATAATTTAAAATTATCGTTTATATATGAACATAAAACTTTTGAAAATCTCTGCAAAAATGATCCGGATTAACCGGAGATCCAACTAAAAGAAGGCCGGATAAACAAAGTATCTTTGTTTATTAAAATATCTCATTTTTGTACCATTTTTACGTTTAGAAGTATACATGTTGGCCAGGGTACAAGAAACATATGTCTGGTACACGTTGGACAGGGTGATAGAAAAATAGTGGAAACCTGATCTTTGTTTTTCAATCAACATGTTTAATCAAGCTGGTACTTTTCTAATTTATTAACTTTTAAAAACTCGTTCATGAAAATAAGTAACATTATTCGAATGTATTCTCTTCAACAAGTCTAAAACTATAAAAGTCTTTGATATCTTTTTAATAACACACACACACGGAAAAAAAAGAAAGAAAGAAAAAAGATTACTTTTAAAATTTGAGAAAAATTTAAACTGAAAAAATGATAACAGTTGAACGACTCATTGCTTTTGAAATGTTTCGATGCTACCTTTTTTTCTTTTTGAATTGAATATTGCACCAGAAGTCTGAAATATAACTTTGGATTCAAATAGCTGATTGAGAGTTTTAAAGAAATAGCACCGTAACATAAAAAACTATGTATAAATAAAAATATACATAGACGAAAGAAAAGAATCTGACCGAGAAAAGAATTGGAAATTGGAATACGACAAGGGTCAGAGAATACAACGGAGGGAGGCTCTCTCTTATTCCAACTCGAAATGAAAAGTGGTGGCTGCAGTATTTTCAGTTGAGATCGTTTCATTCATCACTGTTGCCAAATATCGCTTGTTTGACGAGGCGCTCATTTTAGGTTAATGAAGCTGGTTTGACAGGTGGTGATTTGTCATGACCACGAAATACCGTTGCGGTTTGGGAATATTGGAACAGCATCATTTGCAAGTTTTGGAGAAATTCTCATTTTCGGTAATTATTTTTTAAACAATTAATAAATGATGTCTCCATGTATTGAGTAACAGAGCTGGAAAATCCACCAAACTAGAAAAAAATATCCACACAAATAAATAAATGATAATAATAAATAAATAAATAAACACTTTACATATCCATAGGTACAAATAAATTATTCACAATAACCAATTCATCTGAAGCGCTCAAGGACTCAACGAGTTTTTGAATCCCCTTCCCAGAAAATATTGGCATTTATGCTATGTTATCAACCTTAGGGCGGTAATATACAAAAATAAAAGGATTGTTGTGAGCCAATTTCCCTCCAAAGGAATAAATTATATTTACTCCACTTTAAGCACTATCTTCCAAATGTGTTAAAATAAAACTAATTAAATTTGTGACAAAACAAATTCATTCCCTGTATTCATTTTAACACATTTTTCATGCTATAATTTTGCTTGCAATTAATGAGTTGAACTATTAATGAGGTCACCATCCACATATTGAATTATTGTAGTAAAGTTAAGCTACCTCCTAAGGCCCAAAGTTTTTTTTTACGAAACCTCTAAATCTGAGGAAACTTTTTATACTATTATAGTTTTATTATTCACAAATGCTGAAAAAAAATCTTACTTCAAAGTCGACATTTTGATGTGAGGGAGACTTCTTAACGGCAGGCTGTAAGCCGTTACGACTACAGTTACCAACCTGCAAAGAAAATAAATTATGAAGTTTAATCTCCTATTTTATAGTAAAATAACTCAAAATCAAATTAAAAAAAAAGAGTTCCTAATGCTGAAATGAACATGAAGCAAAAGATAAATAAAGCAAATTTTTTGCGAAAGGGAATTTTCTTTTCCCAGGAAAGCAGTACTGGACTGGCATTCCAGTGTGAGTTCAACAATGCACCAGAAATTATTTCATTTCTTAACATGAGTTGAATAACATATTGTAACGGATTCGGTGCGACTTCCACTTTCTTGAAATGAAGACACAGTTCTTGATAAAAACACAGGAAATTTATTTACACTATGTACAGGAGAAACCGTTAACAACTGCTAAATTATTCATCAGCAATTATCACACAACACCGTAAACTCAACGTTTACACACGTATTTACTTCCAAATACGAAAACAACACAGCGAAATGCCTCGCTATAAACAGAGCAAAATGCTCTCCGTTCGAAATCTCAAACGAAACTAACTGTTTATCCATCGCTAACGGCTTAAATACACCGAAAAGAATTTTCTCAAATATTCCACACGCTTCTCGAAATGCGTTGACCGTTATCAAATTTTATCAATGAACGAAAAGGGAATAGGGGTCGTATATTTTAGCCATATGAAAAAGGGGTTGTATATTCATTACGGGAAACTATTTACAGGTTACGTTCCTACAATAATTACTATTTACAGAATTTGTAACATTGCCCCCTTCCTAAGGACTGCACGTCCCGGGCAGTACAATCCCCAGAAAGGGTGCCAAACTTCTATCACAAGTTCACAATTACACACATTAAATTATAACTAACAGATACAGAAAACACAATAATAACAAGAAATATTACTAAACATTAAAAGCAAAAATTATCTACAACTTTTATGTTATCAACCATGGTTGTTTACGTAATACTCATGAACTATGGCCATAGTATGGGGCTAACCGATCATAATGTACAACCCTAGGTTTTGCATTAGGTGATTTTTGGATCCTCACTACGACGTCATTTAGTCGGTTAACGACTTTGTAGGGTCCATCCCAATGCGACTGCAATTTGGGTGACAGACCTTTCCGTCGGATGGGATTCCATAACCAAACCTTGTCGCCTTCGTTGAATTCATGTCCAGTAGACCTTGTGTCGTATCGGGTCTTCATCTTCTCCGCCGCGATGTTGATTCGCTCTCGTGCGAAGTTATGAACGTCTTCCAACCGGGCCTGGAGATCCTGGATGTACTCCTCAGGCGATGAAGGCGCATCCGGAGGACGACCGAAGACGAGATCACAAGGTAGCCGAAGCTCTCGTCCGAAGAGCATCTGAGATGGGGCATATCCGGTAGTCTCGTGGACAGCACTGCGGTAGGCCAGCAGGAACAAAGGCAGCTTCTTGTCCCAATCCTGTTGATTTCTGGAGACCATAAGTGAGAGATTGTTCAGGATTGTGCGGTTAAATCTCTCCACCATGCCGTCCGATTGTGGGTGTAGTGGTGTTGTCCTAGTTTTCTCAATTCCGAGAATTTGACATAGGCCCTTAAACACAGCAGAGATGAAATTCCTCCCTTGATCGGAATGAATCTGCAAAGGTGTTCCATATCTCGAGATCCAATGTTGGACTAGAGTCTCTGCTACGGTGGTAGCCTCTTGATCTGGAATGGGATATGCTTCCGGCCATTTGGTGAAGTAGTCGATGGAAACAAGAATGTATTTGTTCCCATCAGCAGTTCTTGGTAGAGGACCCAGGATGTCGATCCCAATTCGTTCGAAAGGAGCTCCAACGTTGTACAGATGTAGCTTCCCTCTGCTTCTCTTCTTCGGTCCTTTACGAGCAGCACAGGCGTCACAAGAATGGCACCACTTCTCCACGTCATCCTTCGCCTTGCTCCAGAAGAAGCGCTCCCGAACTTTATTGAGAGTTTTCAAGACACCAAAATGTCCTCCAGTCGCACTACTATGTATTTCTTTCAGAACATCAGAAATCCTGGATCGAGGAAGTAGTAACTGCCACCTAGATGTCTTGCCGTCGTCAGATTCCCATTTCCGGTGTAGCACGCCGTTCCGTAAATGGAGTGAGTTCCATAAAGCCCAGTATCTTTTTGTTGCAGGACTGAAGATGGAAACGTCCTGCCAGCTAGGGCGCCGACTGTCACTTTCCATGAACTCTAAAATTGGTTTTATGTCGGGGTCTTCAAGTTGATCTTTTCGAACTTGGTCATCACTCCATGGATCAGGTTCTGATGATGTTGGAGTCACTGTCACCTGATAGGCGGTAGGGCTAGTCGTTCCGTACTGTTTCTCGATTCGGGAACAATAGTGGCAGTTCTCAGGACAGGGTCTCCTTGATAAAGCGTCAGCATTACCGTGAGATAACCCTTTTCGATGCTTGATCTCCATGTCATATTCCTGGAGCCGCTGTATCCATCTGGCTATCTGGCCTTCCGGATTCCTGAAGTTCAAAAGCCAAGTTAACGAGGCATGATCTGTCCGAAGCAGAAATTTTCGGCCGTAGAGGTAATGATGGAAGTGTTCTACAGCTTTCACTATGGCCAGTAACTCCTTTCTGGTGACGCAGTAATTTCGCTCCGACTTTGATAAGCATTTGCTCCAGTAAGCGATGACATGTTCATTTCCGTCAATTTCTTGGGATAAAACAGCTCCAATTCCCTCGTTGCTCGCATCAGTGTCCAGGATGAAGGATTTTTCAGGCTGAGGATAGGCGAGGATAGGCGTTGATGTTAAAGCCTCCTTCAGTCGTAGAAATGCATCTTCGCATTCTTTGGACCATTCAAACTTTTGCTTGCTCTCCGTCAGCTTATGCAAAGGTCGTGCAATGTTGGAAAAACCCTTCACAAACTTCCTGTAGTACGTGCAGAGCCCCAGGAAACTTCGCAACTGATGGATGTTTTCGGGACGACTCCAACTCCTGACCGCAGATACCTTCTCTGGATCGGTTTGCACACCCTCAGAAGAGATGATGTGACCAAGGTAGTTCACTTCCCGGCGGAACAAATTACATTTGGACGGGCTTAACTTCAGATTGGCTTCCTTAAGCTTTTGCAGCACCTTCCTAAGATTTGCCAGATGTTCTTCGAAGCTGCGTCCCACGATGATGATATCGTCTAAGTAGACCAGACAGGATTCGTAAGAAAGTCCTCTTAACACTGTCTCCATAAGACGCTCGAACGTAGCTGGTGCATTGCAGAGGCCGAAGGGCATCACTTTAAACTGCCATAAGCCTTGTCCAGTTGTAAACGCTGTCTTCTCTCGGTCATCAGGGTGTATCTCAACCTGCCAGTAGCCGCTCTTCAAATCCAGGGTCGAAAACCACTTGTGTCCGGAAAGAGTGTCCAAGGTGTCGTCTATCCGTGGAAGAGGGTAACTGTCTTTCTTGGTGATTTCATTCAGCCGTCGGTAATCGACACAAAATCTGGTGGAGCCATCTTTCTTTCGGACCAAGACGATGGGAGAAGCCCAAGGACTGGATGAAGGTTCGATTACATCATTCTCCTTCATCTCTTTCAGGAGAGTTTCAACCTCTTCCTTCTTAGCGAACGGTAGTCGTCTTGGAGGCTGTTTAATAGGGGGGTGTTCTCCAGTGTAAATCCTATGCTGCGTTAAATTCGTACGGCCAACATCCTCCGATGTAGATGAAAACAGATGCTTGAAGTCGTCCACCAATTGTTCCGCAGCAGTTCTTTGATCCTCCGATAAGGGTGCACTCCCAATTAACTTCGATGTCGAGGACTCAGAAGACACAGTCTCGGGGGAATTGATTCTTCTAATGATGCAGTTTACTGGAGTACAAGTTGCTAACACTTCACCTTTCCGGATATTCCTTGGCCTTTCACTCACGTTGGCGACTCTCACAGGAATTACATCCTTAGAAAGGTCCACAAGCGTAGATGCTACCAGTACTCCTTTTAGGCTATTGCTTAGGTTAGGGTATTCAATGAGTCCAAATCGAAAACTATTGCTTTCTTCAAGGGAGCCAGGTATTAATGATTCTGACCTTGAGGGAATCGATAAATCTGTTTGAGCTATTATTTGATGAGCGGATTTTACATCACTCTCTGCAGGGAAAACGGCTATGTCTTCTCTCATCGAGTGCAGCTCATTAGTCTTGAAGTCGAGAGTGAAGTCATATTTCTTCAAAAAGTCCAATCCGAGAATGAAGGGGTCCGTGATATTAGCGACGAATGCCGTATGATGGTAGGTGGCATTCCCAAACACAATTTCCAAGTCCACTTTACCGTCAATCTCAATTTTGTCACCTGTCACAGTCTGGAGACTTACGCGTGGCGATGTCCACAGCAGTTTCAATCCAAATTCACGAGCCACATCTGTCCTAATGATTGTCACATTGGCTCCAGTGTCAACAATCAGTCTGCAGGGGTTCCCATTTACATGTGCGTAAATGAAAAGTCCATCACTGCCACTACTAGAAGAGGAAATCTGCAGAGCTCTAGTGGTGGTGATTTCCTTCCCTCGCGTAGCTTGGCGAGCCGGACAACTCCTTCGCAGGTGTCCTTTACTACCGCATTTCCAGCACTTCTGCTCTTGTTTCTTTTGGGCTGTTATGCTGCTCAGATGTCTTGTCAAGTCACCGAGTTGTCTCTCAAGTTCAGCGAGGTGGGACAACCTGGAATCAGACTCATCAGCTTCCTGAGTCCGGATTAGATGGCGATCCACACGGGTTGCTTCTTGGGCGGCCTCGTATCTCATCGCATACACAACGGCAGAATTCAGGTCTTTGACATCCGCCATCCGTAGAGCTTTCTGGATTTCCGGATCTCGAACCCCGTCGATGTAGTAGTTGAGTGCCAGGTTGTCTCGAACATCCGCAGGACAGTCGCAAAAAGCTAGATGAGACAGTCTCTCGATGTCCGCCGCAAGCTCTTGCAGGGTTTCCCCGGTTTTCTGGAAACGGGACTTCAACTGGAGTCGGCTGAAGTCTTTCTGGCACTTCTCACCGAAGCGAAGCTCCAACGCAGATGTGAGGGCGGCGAAATCCAGGCGCTGGCTGTCCGGAAGGGTCTGAAGAATGTCCGCTGCGTCACTTCTCAGGGATGCTGCAAGATGACAGGCCTTGGTAGCAGAGTCCCATCCGTTCGCTTCCGCCACTATCATGAATTGAGTTTTGTAAACCTGCCACGAAGTTTTCCCATCAAATGTGGCAAGTTTAATGGACGGTCGAGCAACCGATGTGGGAGCGCCAAACTGTACAGAGCTGCTTTCCGCGATCGCCAATCTCCTTTCCATGTTTTTAATTTTCTCATCCACATGATTTTCAACTGTTGCGATACGGTTTTCTACTGTTTCAAACTTTTCATCAAAAGCATCAACTCGATGCTCTATCTCATTAAATTTGTTTTCCATCACAGTCTTTACCGAAGTAAGGTCGTTTTTAATTTCCTCTTGGTTAGAAGCTAAATCATTTTTCAGTACCATTAAATCACTTTTCAATTGTTCTTGATTAGCCGCAATGTCATTTTTTAATTGTTCTTGATTTGCAGTAAAACTTGCAGTCAAATCACTTTTTAATTGTCCTTGATTAGCCGCCATATCATTTTTTAATTGTTCTTGATTAGCCGCCAAACTTTCAGCCAAGTCACTTTTCGCAGCATTAATTGCTTCCAGAAGTTGTTTTAATTGGTCATCCATTGCGCGAGTAATCACCATAAAAACAAAGTCTATAAATTCAAACAGTCTTTATGAAAAAATGTCCAAAGTCACACTTACTCCAAGAAAGTTCAGAAGAAGCCCCACGTTGGGCGCCAATTGTAACGGATTCGGTGCGACTTCCACTTTCTTGAAATGAAGACACAGTTCTTGATAAAAACACAGGAAATTTATTTACACTATGTACAGGAGAAACCGTTAACAACTGCTAAATTATTCATCAGCAATTATCACACAACACCGTAAACTCAACGTTTACACACGTATTTACTTCCAAATACGAAAACAACACAGCGAAATGCCTCGCTATAAACAGAGCAAAATGCTCTCCGTTCGAAATCTCAAACGAAACTAACTGTTTATCCATCGCTAACGGCTTAAATACACCGAAAAGAATTTTCTCAAATATTCCACACGCTTCTCGAAATGCGTTGACCGTTATCAAATTTTATCAATGAACGAAAAGGGAATAGGGGTCGTATATTTTAGCCATATGAAAAAGGGGTTGTATATTCATTACGGGAAACTATTTACAGGTTACGTTCCTACAATAATTACTATTTACAGAATTTGTAACAATATCATATCATGTTACTCTTCAGGGTCACCAGTACTAACCCTCCCCAGTACTCCCCTAGTACACTATTTGCAGTTTAACCAGTTGAATGGTACCCTGAAGGCAGCTCTGTTTTTTTCGTGATCCAGACCAGAAGCCGAGCAATCCCTGATCCAGCACACCCAAAGGTATTAATTCACTTGGAGAACTTTGTGACCATGAGATTTTTAACGTACCTCAGTCTCTATTAACGAACACGGAGGGTCTTTGACCGGCTGGAAGCGAGCCCGGTTCTCTTCGTTAACGAGTCTGGCGCCTTTCTGACGAGGCCACCACGGTCTCTTGGGTTGGATTGAACAACAATGAGCTATACTAACTAAACGGTTCCACAACAAAAATTCTGGTTCCGATAGATATTTTATGGAAACAGTCATGACATAGAATACGGCTGATGTTGAAAACATAATAAAATATGAAAATTTGATGGTTTAACCCTTAAAACCATCATGAAAATCAGCAATTAGAGGGGCAAAACCACATCAACTCCTCCTGTCGCTTTGTGACTGATCCATTGAACTATTTATTGTTATAAGGATTGTTAAATATCAATTCAATTGACATAAGACAAGAACAGTTTAGATAATATTATACTACTGCTTTCATATATTTTATCTTTTCATAAAATGAGAAACGAGTGATAATGAATGACAATACAACTATTTACGTCTTCGGAAATCGATACTGAAACACCAACGACTCTACCCTATTTCTAGAAGTTACCGAGAGAAAAAATAAAAGGGTCTTTGACGAGTATTTCTTTCAGTGCTTCACTTTAAAAAGTGACAACTGAGATGGTATGAGGCAACAAAACTCTTGTCATCGGGGAGACATATTGCAACTTGGAAGTAGAGCTCTTCCGCCGAAGCTCGGACATTTCAACGAGAATTCCAATATTTTCTTCAAATATCTCGACACTGAGCCCTGTCAAGACGTTTTGCCGGAAAAACGCCTTCCGACACATCTGGAGCAGCTCCCGACTCTTCAAAGATACCACGTTAGGAGAGATTTTTTTTTTTTTTTTTAAATCGTATGTGCACACAAGCTGTTTAGGTTTCGTGGGTGAGTACATTGTTCGTCACAAATAATCGATATTATAACCATTTGTTTAAATTATGGAAACAGCAAATTAATGTGAAGTAAAGACAAGTTTTGCAAGGATTTATAAAAAATGCACAGTGCTTCAGCTGGAAAAAAATATTTTGGGGAATTTACCTTGGGGTTTGGGGGAGAAAGGAGACTTCCTAAAAGAAAAGGTAGCTTAAAACCGATCTACATTACATTTGTATTATTTTTACAGGGGCAATTCCATGTCAGATCAATCACTTTTTGACCTCACCATCTTTAATTTTAACGGAAATTGGTGTGAGGGACACATATGTCATGATAAGTTATCCTGCCAATTTTTAGAATTCTGCTTTAAAATTTTTACAAAATACAAAGCTGTTAAAAAATTGCAAAAGTACGAAAAAAAAAACGAAAAGTTGTGACATTCGAATGACTGTAACTTCTCTCCTAATTATAGTAGAATAAAAATTCAAAATTCATTGCAAAGCTAAAAAATAGAGCTTTCTATTGATATAAAACATGACTTCCTTACTACAGTTTTAAGTTTCAAGGTCATTCATCGTGACTTTTGACATTGAATATCTCAAAACATACCTCCTTAGAATTAAAAAAAATATATTTTATAGCTCTAACACTATTCTTCCACTACACCAAAACTTAAACTGGGATCTCAATGGCAAGGTATTGAAAAAAAAATCAAGAATGTTCACATGTTTTACATTGTGGAATTCCATATATCAGGTCAGTCACCTTCTTGACCTCCTCAACATTTCTGATTTTAATGAAGCTTGTGTGAAGGACACGTACAAAGCGATAAGTAATCCTGCCAATTTTCAGAATTCTACTTCAAAAATGTTACGAAATACAGGACTGTTAGAAACTTTAAAAATGCAAAATAAACGGAAAGTTGTGACATGCAAATGACTGTAACTTCTATCGTTATATCCTAATTACAGTAGAATAAAAATTTAGAAACCATTGTAAAGTTAAGAATAGAGCTTTCTATTGGTATAAAACATGGCTTTCTTACGATAGCTTTAAGTTTCAAGGTTCCCCGTGTGTCAACGGTGTGAACGTTTTCATGTGTTTATCATGGTTCAATTGACCGTGAATTTCTACCTTCAATGTCTAAAAACACGCCACCTTAGAATTTCTTTAAAAATATACATATTAGTAACATAATTAAAACAATAAAAAAAAACAATAACATTAGGACAGAATTAATGTAAAACGTGTAACAAAAATACGTAAATATTTCTGATTTTTTTTGCAGTCCCTTGCCATTGCGATCCCAGCCTAAGTTTTGGTGTAGTAGAACAGTGTTGGAGCTATAAAATGTATTATTTATTTTTTTTTTTTTTGGAAAAATTCTAAGGGGGCATGTTTTGAGACATTCAAGGTCGAAAGCCAAGGTGAATAACCTTGAATCTGAAACCTGTCATGAGAAAGCCATGTTTTATCTTAATAGAAAGCTCTAGTCTTTAACTTTACAATGGTTTTCAAATTTTTATTCTATTGTAATTAGGATAGAACGATAGAAGTTACAGTCATTTGCATGTCACAACTTTCCGTTTATCTTGCGCCTTTAAAGTTTTTAACAGCCCTGTATTTTGTAACATTTTTGAAGTAGAATTCTTAAAATTGGCAAGATTATTTATCTTGTTGTATGTGTCCTTCACACGAAATTTCATTAAAATTAGAAATGGTGAGGAGGTCAAGAAAGTGATTGACAAGACATATGGAATTCCACAATGTAAAACATGTGAACATTCTTGAATTTTTACTTTCTTCTATATCTAATATATAGAAGAAAGTATTGGATTCGTGCAAATTTTCGAATTTCGAATTTTGACGGATTCGAACGTTTTGAGGTGTGCTGAGTCCATTTCGACCATTTTTGGAAAATGTCTGTCTGTCTGTCTGTCTGTGTGTGTGTGTGTGTGTGTATGTGTGTGTGTCACGTCTGTGTGTGACCAGTTTTTTGTGGCCGCTCTAAAGCAAAAACTACCGCATGAAATCGAACGAAATTTGGTACACATATGTGACTCTATGTGAACTTGTGCCCATTGGTTTTTGGCGCGAATTCCTCCAAGGGGGGTGGAGCAATGGAACGTTTTTTGAGTTATGCATGATTGCTATTCCTCAGGAAGTAACTGGCGGAATCAAACAAAATTTGGTCCATATGTTGCCCCTAACTGGAGCAGATGCTGATTCAATTTTGTTGTCAATAGCTCAAACGAGGGTTGAGTTATAGAACGTTTTTTGTCGTGAATTGTGACTGCTGTATCTCAAGAAATGACGAACGGAATCAAACAAAAATTTTTTGACAAGTAGCCCTTAGTGGGTATAAGAGCTGATTTTATTTTGGTGTCAACAGCTAAAAAGGGGGTAGCGCAATCGCCCGTTCTTTTTTTCCATTGTGAGTGCCCTATCTCAAGAAGAAATGCTACGTTCTGTTTGAAATTTGGAATATATGTGAATCCATACGTAAACAGGCTTTGGTTCAATTTTGACTCCAATCGCTCCAAGAGGTGTTGATTTTTTTTTTTTTTTGCAAATAAAAATAGTTTTATTAATGCAACAATAAGAAAGATAAACCGTAATAGATTGTCGTCTGCGTATTTCTCGTGATTTTAATTGTATGGAAATGATCGGAAATATTATCTCAATGAATTAAAATTTTTAACTGTTGCCATCTTATGTTTTTTAATAAATAAAATATTTGTAATTAATTCAAGTAAGGCTTTTAAAGTAACTTTCAATTTTCGCTCTTTGCTTTGCTTTTACAATAATTCAGACATTGGGATGGTCGTCAAGTTTTTGCATGTGTCATTTTGTTTTTGTTAGGAATATTGCTTCCTCATCAAGCATGGGGAGGGATCAGAAAAAGGAAAAATATAGAAGAAAGTTTCGTGATGGCCACAACATACTAGTTTTCAGTACCTTGCCATTGCGATCTCAGTCTAAGTTTTGGTGCAGTAGAAGAATAGTGTTAGAGCTATAAAAATATTTTTTTAAAGAAATTCTAAGGGGGCATGTTTTGAGATATTCAAGGTCAAAAGTCACGGTGAATGACCTTGAAACTTAAACCTGTCGTAAGAAAGTTATGTTAGAAAGCTCTATTCTTTAGCTTTACAATGGTTTTTAAATTTTTATTCTACTATAATTAAGAGAGAAGTTGCAGTCATTTGAATGTAACAACTTTGTTTTTTTCGTACTTTTTCAAATTTTTAACAGCCCTGTATTTCGTAAAATTTTAAAAGTAGAAACTTAAAAATTGGCAGGATAACTTATCTTGACATATGTGTCTCTCACACCAATTTTCGTTAAAATCGGAGATGGTGAGGCCAAAAAGTGATTGATCTGACATGGAATTGCCCACAATAAAAAACCCAACTATTTCAGGGAACGTTGTACCTCCCTCTCCCTTGAACTATAAAGCACTGTAAAACAGATACTTGGTACACTCTCGTTTTAAAATGCTATGCGCGAACTCAGACAAAGTTTTCTTTTTGGGGAGGGGGTAGAATATATCAGTCGGGACCGGTAATACTTGACGTCGATAAAAACGAGGCCTCTGTGGGGTTTAACCTACTTAGTGCAGTCCTTAATAATATGTATGATTTTGTTTTTAAATATGTTTATGTATGCTTGTTTTGTCTAATGCTATGTATGTAATATTTTATCCCATGAGAAAGGAACATACCTACACAAATATATCTGTAACTTGGAACAACAACAACCATTGCCAGATTTAACCAAATCAAATTTATGACAGGAACTGTTTCACGAAGTAATAAACTTTTATGTGCACAACATTGCTCGTAGGACAAAATGCATATAAAATTCAAATATTTTGAATTTTTTCCTGAAACCTGGGAAAACACGATATAGGAAAGGTAATCACAACTACAAAGTTTTGCTAGTCGCAAAAGTAGAACCACTAGGGGAAGCTTAAAATCCTTTAGAAAGCCTTTCGTATTTATTAAAATCAAATACAAATGTTTTATATTTTTCCAAATTAAAAATGGTAACTGATAAAAACCCTGAATCATTGAGTTTTCTCCGATCGTATATTGTGCATTCATGAGGAGAAGACACTTCGGTACGCCTTCCCGAAGCAGAGCTAATTTTAGCGCGGGGGTGATCGCTACCGCAATTGAGACAACCCTAACTTTGGCGGGCATTTAAATTTGCGAAAATGTCTTTGCGTTCTTTCCTTTCGTTTCTTGCTTCGCGTAATTGTTGTCTACGGGGAATCTTTACCTTTTAAACTGAAAATTTCAGAACTATAAATATTGTGTTTACAAAAAAAAAAAAAAGGTATTTTGTTTTCCAAATGAAACATTTCTATTAAGGATAGGCTTTCTGTGTGTGAATTTTGAACGATATCCTTTTAAACACTTACGTCCTATATTCGAAACTGCAAGTGCGCTGATAAAAAAAAGGGGGGGGGCAGAAAAATTTCATTGCCACACAGACTGTGGCATTGAAATGCTTAAGGGTTGAGTTCTTTTTGAAGACTTAGTATATCTCTCTCCATCTCCCTCTCTCTTTTCTTGAGGGGGGGGGGGGAATGACTCAGAAGCTCTCAGGGGCTGGGTCTTTGATGCTTCTGTATGGATTGTACAAAATTTCAGATCATATAGAGTGGATATACAATCAGTAAATCTACAGTAGCAGTTATTTTTTAAAAATGCTGAAAACATTATTCGAACAAAAGTTGCCCCCCCCCCAAAAAAAAAAAAAAAAACTGGTTGAACCAAAGGCGGGTACTGACCAGTTGTTCCAGAAAGGATTCACATGTGAGAAATAAAAGTAAATGCGAAAAAGAAAATCAATCTAAAATATATTAATGCAATTGACTATTAAAATCAAGATTATTTCTCTATGTATTGCATGAATGTTAATATTTAGAAATATGTAATAATTTTCGGTGCTTTATAAAAAGTGACTTTGGTTGGAATACTGTTTTAAAATTATAGGTTCATCGGTAGGGCCGTCTTAAGAGATGACGAGTACCCCCTGGGCGAGTATTTGCCGGGGCGGACTAATTAACTTCGTTTCTATGGGGGGGGGGAAGAAACGAAGTTAGTTATAACACTTCAGTACAACAGTAGCTCAACGTCCACACGGATTGTCCATAAAGGATGTTACACTTCACCTTACCCTCTCCCCTCGTCACATCTCACGCAATGTTCGATGAACATATTGCTATAACGAACGCTTTTATTTGAACCAAAATGTGTGAAGTCACATTTCTTGTAATCCCCTCCTTCCCCCTTGAAACTAACTATCAGAAGTTCATGAACCCCGAACCCTCCCTCCCTACTCCTTTCAAGCGTAACATCATTTGTGAACGGCTCCTTAGATTTTCTCTAAGTCACCAAAATCGCACTAACAATTGTTTTAAGGGAAAAGACCGGCCCCCCCTCCCCCTGGATAACGCTAGTCACAATATTTTTAAGATCATGTATGTTTTTAACAAAGAATCATATTGCACCCCGTCAAGGAAAGTGACACAATTCAAAATTTGGAAAACCGCACCGGCTACTGATTTAAATTCTAAATTTAATGCTCTTTCTCGACACAAAAATCTTAAAGTTAGCTCACCTAAATGGTGCGGAGGGGGGGGGGGAGCAATGTGCGATACGTTGAACAACTGAATAGGTTGACTATAGCAATGTTTCTTGCTAAAAGTTACGCCTTTTACATTCAGAGTCAAGGGCGGATCCAGAGACTATTCAAGGAGGGGGCGATTGATTTCACACTTCTTCCCTTTTATAAATTCGCAAACCTCCGCTCCCCTCCCCCTTCCAAACACCATAAAAGATCGTCTCATTTCAGTTACTTTGGGAGAGGGGAGGGACTTTTTTTTCTACAAAATTGCAGAGGAGTGTACCAAATCACATCCCTTACTTTAACGCCATCAAAGGTGTACCATAATAGTTTCTCTTTTTTTTTGGGGGGGGGGGAGGGGATTTCAATTTTCGAAACTTTCCTGAGAAGAGCCCTTGAACCCTATAACCCAATTTAATATTACTAAAATCGTCTAAAATTGAGTTTTTGGAACTTTGAAATACTTCCTATATAAAGTTCGGATCCCTATCTCTAAAGTATTAAGATATGTGCAACAATTTCATTTTCCAGACAGCAAGAGCTTCGTAAAACTATTGAAGATAAGCTAAAACAATTTTCAACTTCAGTATCAAAAATATGCCGTGGAAGAGTTCTGCATCTCGACTCAAGGAAGGAGCGATCGCCCCCATCGCCCCTCCCTTATATCCGTCCTTGTTCAGAGCTGTATTAGAATACGGGCAACAAATGTTTGCCTATTTTATGATTCCCACACGTAACGCTGTTCCGTAAAAGTACTGGAAGAACTGCATTACTTTCAGAGTAATCTCAAAAACTTAAAAAAAAAAAGCATATACATTTTTTCGTATTTACAAAAATAAATAGGTCAAAAAAGTAACATAAAACGTTGTTTCAGGCACTTATTCAATTACTCTGTAGATAACCATATTGGCATGTGAAAAGCTTTAACTTTTGTTTTGTTCCTTTTTTCATTTCTGAAGAATAAAAGTTATATTGAAAAAAAAACAGTACTAAAGTATTGAAATGTGTCACACAGAGTGCAACTTACCTACTGTGGCTTCCAAAATCATTCGTACGCTTTAAATGTGTGTGGTTAAAAATGAAGTGCCTAGAAATTTAAATAGTAGTTCAATACTTTTTCATACTGTCTCTATATTACATCAACCCAACATTTTTCACAAAATATTGACTGTTTGAAATGGGCCAAAAACGAGGTGACATAGAAATATTTGCAGAAAATTTGAAATTAAAGTTGTCGTCTGTCGTTTTCTTTTTTTTATTTTTCAATGCAGTGGTTAAAAGATTGTTTGGTATTAATTTTTGCTTGTTTACTTCACAAATTCTACGTATCATTTTCAAAATGGGTCGAATTCGCAAAGTAACAACAAACGCAATTCGAAAATGTATTAATTCTTCATTATATGCGAAGTAAAACAGTTCGAAATATTGCAAAAGTAGTTCATTTATCCCATACTACTGTGTAATACTTAAAAAAACGCTTTAAAGAAGAAAATTGGATCGAAAATAAAGTGAGATATGGTTGACCAGCAAAATTAACAAAATGCGATTAGAGATTTATAATTAGAAAATGCGTTAAAACCCACGTTTGAGTTCTGTGAAAGTTTCAGCATAATAGAATGAAACATTTTCGTTCCAATTTCACCTGTAAACTGTTCACCGTGTTTGCAGAAAATGTTTAGTTAGTGTGAAAAACAGAAAGTTTAGGATTTCCTTTGCAAAATCAATGATAAATTAACCGGAAACGTATAGAAATACACTGCAAATCTTAACAAATTTAGCACACCTTTTCTTCGAGAGAGAAGGTGGGAGGTGATTTCTTAGAAAATTAGAGAACACTCGTCTTCTTCCATTGCGATAACGAATGGCCAACTGGCAACCTTTCTCAGTGTTGGTCTGAAGCCTCATCCCCAAAAGACACATATAGAATCTTCCGATACCACGTGTTGGGGGCGCGGCCAAGTCTCAACTGCTGAAAAACGGACAATACCAGCATTGAAATTGCTACCAGCGTGTGAAAGGCTTAGAATGTTACTTAAAACCAGCCGAGGACTGCAGTTTCGTGCTTATTATTCCTGGCTATGGGCGGTAACTTACTCAAAATCCAATATGCTAACAAAAATTTGCTCTTTCGATTAGTACCAATATTTTAAATGTGCGAGTAAGTTTTTAGTACAGAAGCTGCGAAAGAATGCTGGGCGCTTATTCCAAGCTCGAAATTCACCTTGCGAGATTAGTTCTGATCGCCTCACTAGATGGCGCTATAGGGAAAAAAGCGATCTCGAAAGGAAATTCTCGCAAGTAGCGATTCCAATCGCCAAAAGAAGGGGAAAAGTGACTTTTCGGGCGCTTATTTGCGGAGCGAAATCTCGACTGCCCTAAAGTAGGTGAGATTGTGCGATTTTTGTGATACAATTTGGGAGTTTGTCTTTCTGAAAGGTATTGGCTCGAGGAAAACGAATTTGGATGTTGCCAAACTTGGAGATGGTGCAGGGGGCAAGGGGGGGATTAAAACTGCACTGAGGGGGGGGGGGGCAAGTGGTTTTCGTTAAATTTTTGTGATACAAAAATGGGAGTTAGTTTTTCTGAAAGGTATTGGCAAGCAGAAAACAAATTACAATGTTACGAACCTTGAACATCGTGAAGGAGAGGGAGGGGGGTTAAAACTGCGCTGGGGGAGGGGGGGGGGGCAAGTGGTTTTCCGTTAAAATTTTGTGACACAAAAATGGGAGTTAGTTTTTCAGAAAGGTATTGGCAAGCAGAAAACAAATTAGAATGTTAGGAACCTTGAACATAGTGAAAGGGGGGGGGGGAGGGGAAAAGTGGTTGTCCGTGGAATTTTTGTGATAAAATTACGGCAGTAGTTGGTTTTTCTGATAGGTATTGGCACGAGGAAAACGAATTAGGATGTGGCCAACCCTAAAAATGGTGCAGGGGGCGGGGGGGGGGGGGGTTATAACTGAAAACATAAAATAGGTATATATGCAACATTTTTCGCTTTGCAATAAGTTTTCAAAGCTTAAAATGCTTAATTTAACTAATAACAACATTATAATGCACAAACATCCGAATTAAATTGCAGACACGTGTTAAGAACTTCTTTTTCAATGTAAAATGTTAGTTTGTGAATGAAAATGCATTCGGCTACGGTTGATAACTTCCATTGATTCCACTTTCTTGTAACCAAACCCATCATTTAGGAATTAAGGTAAGGGTGGGGGGGGGGGGAATCGGGGGCACTCCAAATTTTCAAGATATAATGCATTTGAAATAATTAAGGGGCTAGGAATTTCCTACTCCCTCTTATTTTTTTTGACCGTTCGACGGCCTGCACAAATGCGTCTAGGGCAAATTTTATGTAAAAAGCGTTTATAAATTTTATTTTTCTTTTGTACATTATCCCACTTAAAATTTAGTTTTTCACAAAAGTACTAGTTGTTTCTGAAAATTGTATGAATTTCAAATTTACACAGAATATACAATCCCTTTTTTTGCGTTTTAGAGGGGGGGGGGGGGTGACATCACAAATTACCGCCCCGGGTGTCACCCATGCTAGGTACGCCACTAACGTAGGTAATTTTTTTTCCTTTTTTTTTTTCTTTTTGTCTTCTTTTGCTATAAAATCCTCCTCCCCCCCTTTTTTCCTAAATTCTTTATTTATTACCTACTGTCAATATTCAATTTCAATTGAATTCAATTTGTAAGATAATTTATTTTCCTTTATTGAAATTTGATATTGATTAACTAATTACAAAACAGTAGAAAGGCTGGTAATTTCTGGGGAGTTGTTTCTAAAATTTGATTTTCCATTTCGCCAACATCAAAATTAGCAATATTATATAAATACTGTATTCGATTATACTGTAAGCATTTGTAAATTGGCTGCTATATAATATGATGCATTTCAAGGAAAAGAGAATGCTTCAAAATGCTCCTTTTTTCTTTTCTTCTTCAATTTAGGATCTTTCCTTTGGGTTTGAACTTTAAAGTTCTTTATCAGCTGAAGAGAAATAATGATTGAAAAATTTATTCCTTTTACGAATATTTTTCAATATACATTTACAGAAGCAGAGTATTTATTTATTTTAAACTGCTCTTGTAACCAAGATTGCTGTTTTGACTTTTTAATCTTGAAAATAAAGATGGAATTGTGTAATCATAGGTACAAGTTGCTTGTTTTGAAAAAAAAAAAAATCTAGAAAAGTACTGTTTTTGAGGATATCTTAAGATTGGGTCTTGGAAAACAATACCTAGAAAAAATGGAATTTGAAAACCGGAATATTGAAGAAGTAATACTTTTTATTTAGCATATGCTTATTTAATTATAATTTTAAAGGAGAAGAGAAAAAAAATCTGGAACATGTCTTTGAAACTGAGATTGTTGTTATAATTGCAACTGGAGCGGGGGGGAGAGTTGGTTTTCACATTACTAATCCTAATATGGAAGATTATATATTCTGTTATGTCTGCTCCCATCCCCAAAAGCTCAATTAGCACAACAAACCTTTTACATTTTGTAGGGGTGACCCTACAAAATGTAAAAGGTTTCAATGGCGCAATTAGCGCCATTGAAATTCCCCCCCCCCCCCATTTTAGTGTTTTTTTTATTCAATTTGAATTAGCAGATTTTTTCATCAAGACTTTTGGATGCCTCTAAACCTTTCGCACTCTGCACTTCATTAGACACGGCAACAACATAATATTCAATCCACGATTACGAACTATTTATAATTTTTCATCTGCATTTATGACGGTTAAGATTTTTTTTAGTATCATTATTTTTTTTAAGTTATTATTATTATTTCGATTATAGTTTCTTGGGAAAAATATATTTCATATAAGACATTCTTACTAATATAGATGGTGTTATATAGTAAATCCACAAAATTTACGGATAATTTTTATCAAATTTATGTAATGGCTGTTTTAACCTCTTCGATTTTTGTTTTAGACACTGTAATATTGAAATATGCAAAAAATACGACTTACTTTTTGCCATTCGACTAAGCTTTTTTGCACCGGAGCATTCTGCCATTTTTCCTTTGTGTACTATTTTTTAAAATTCTCGGAGAATTAATTTTTAAGAACATCAGGATTTGCTTCAAGAAAATCTAAAATTATTTCGGCGTGATTCTTTGTAACGTAAAACGTATTCTTTGAAGAATAGCCATTAGCGTGCCAGTCGTCAAAGTTCGCGCTTTTCCGTCCAAGAATTAAACAAAACAAAACTAGCTGCACTGAAAGGGCATTGGTTGGAAGAAGTCACGTGTACCTCCTGGCCGAACAAACTAATCGAAAAAATTGGCGCCTCTTCGAAAGACAGCTGCGAGCTGTTCAGAATTCAACGTTGCGAGATTTTTTCGATAACATCGATCACGTGACGGGAAATCTCGAAGTCGAAACGTTAGTAGTTTAGAATGACCACCCTGTTTTGGTTTCTCTATTAATATTTCTGATATCTAAAGTCCTGTAAAGTGAGACCTAACTAAAAATATCCTTCATCAAGTCATATTATAAAGCGATTTAAAATAAAAAATATTAATACAGTGAAGCCACGGTTATCCGAACCTCGACTAACCGAGTTTAGGATTAACCAAAGTGCATTAGTCCTTAAAAGAAAAAATATCGCCCTAAACCTTACACAATCATTTCCAAGATTGGCAGATTAAACAACCATGGAAAACGAGAATCCAAGTGAATCAACTCGAATGTGAAAATGGAAGGAACTATTGGGCAGGGCTATGGAGTCGAAGGAGAAATGATCGACTCCGGCTCCGACTCAGACTCCGGGAATTTTAGAATCCTCGACTCCAACTCCAATCGCTTTACCCCAAAATCAGTCCGATTCAGACTTCGCAAAGACTGACAGAATTGTTGACTTTGAAGGAAAGTGACCGACTTCGACTCCCGACTCAGACTTTGAACCCTTTGCTCCAAAATCAGTCCGACTCCAACTCTTCGACTTCAACTTCGCAGCCCTGCTAATGAGAGAATAGCAGTGATGATGGCAGTTAATGTTGAGGCAAAGTGACAATGGCGATGAAAAGGAGAATGAAAGTAACGAAGTAACGATGAAGACACTGAAAAGGACAATGAATAAATCAGCCACTGTGAAGGAAAGCAATAGAACCTGCCGTCGAGTACTAAGAATAAAAGTCAGAGATAACATCAATAGATCTTCTTCTGCTACGACGATTGCGTGAAACGGCAATAAAGAAGCAAACGAGCTCAATTAAACAGAAAACATGGACTGCTTTAAGAAATAACTTTTCAAATTGAAACATGTAGGGGAATGTAGGGCAAAGTGAAAAAGTTAACATAACTTACTTTTTTCAAGATGAACAAATTGGAAATTTGTTCTGAAGAACAAACAATATATTTTACAATAAAACTTGCAGTGAAATATTATTTTTTAATTTGGGCAGGAAATTTGTACCTCCAAAAAAAGGTGAAAAATGTTCACTCTTTTTTTTCATGAGGGCAAAGTGAAGAAGGAAATATTTTTCTAATGAAACATTTTCTATTAAATAACTAAAGACATTTTTTATCAAACAGATGAGTAAATAAAAGAAAGAATCAATAAATGAAAAGAAAATGAAACGATGAACGAATAATAAATAAATTAATTAATACACGAGGAAACATAAATGAGTCAAAAAAATAGTGAATGAGCAAAAAAAAAAAAAATAATAATAATAAGAGAATGAATGAATTTATAAAATAATTATTAAATGAAGGAATGTGAATGAAATAATTAATAAATAAATATGCAAGGGATTTCATAAAGGATTGAATAAGTAAATGAAATGAGCTATTTCACTTTGTCCCATCCACTTTGTCCCGCATGCACATGACTAATTGAACAAAGCATTTAAAATACAAATTAATTTAATAGTATCTAAATAAACGCTGCGTCGAGTATTAGTAGACATAAATTAATATTTAAAACGTTTATAACAAGAGCTTTATCATTTAATTATAAAGAAATAATTTTTAACTTACACCAAAGTATTACAATATGAGTACAAATTTTTGAAAATTGCTTTTATATTCATATTCTTTGGTTTGCAAAGGTTAATTTTTCTTGACTGGAACAGACTACATCTATTACTACATATTTGAAATATTACCAAATAGGTGGCTCTAAACGCAGAATAAATTTTTCACCATTTCACTTTCCCCGCTATTTTAATTTACTTCACATTCCCCTACTATACGTATGTATGTATGAGAGTTTCATATTTTTACGTATGCCATTTTTTCATTTCATAATATGCACAGTAAGACTAATACTTTTAGAGCAGTGGTTCCCAACCGGTGGTTCGTGAACCCCTTGGGGATTCGCGAGAGGTACAAAGGGGTATCGCGAAAATTATTTTGTACTGGCAAAATTTTAACATTCTTGTTTGAGATGAGTCTTAAGTTCAATAGATTTTTTGTTAATTATTTGTTCATTTGTCTCAGGCACATTCGATGCTCTTTGCATAAAAATGTTAGCCTACTTCCTGGCACATTTTCCTTCTAAAGAATAAAGACTGTCATCTTAACTAGCGAGTTTTACCGCATCATCCGCAATTGAAGCTATGTCAAAAAAATTCCACTTTTGAATACAATGTATTTTGATGAAAGAATATGAATGCTTTATAGCGGCACTGTGAGATACGCACTGCCGTGCTAAGCGGAAAAGTCGTATCTGCAGTGGATTTCTAAATGAGAAATTACCGCCTCCATGTTTTTGATTCAGATGCAACCTTTTTAGAATTTTAGGTGAAACTTAGGTGAAAAATGTGATAAAGAAACATCTGGTGACCGTAACTCAATTTTGATAAAAAGTGCAGATACGACTTTTGTGCTTATCACGGCAGAGCAGTAAAAAAAATTAACGGAATTAAACCGTGGAACTTAATTTTCGCTGAATGTAAAAAAAGGATTCATGGAATTAGTGCAAAAAATTTCTCTTGTAAGAAGTGAGCATAAAAATATTCTATTAGAAAAAAAAAATACTTTTTGTATAATAACTAGAGTTAATTAAAAGCGTTTCAATCGTTTTTCAACACACGTATTTCATTCCACCCTTTTAGTATACCAACAAGAAAATTCTTCAGTACTTCAAGGATTAATGTACTCAGTATGACCTTTATCAATCAGATGGACTTGTATTCATTTTCAAGACACATTAATTTAGAGACTTTTCAAATTTTACTGGAAGAAAAAATATCATTTTGTTAAGCTCGGACAGTTCTCTGAAAGTTTTTTTTTTTTTTTTTTAGATTATTCTTTAATTGACACGACGTATAGTTTAGCCTTACCGATTAATGTACTAAGACGGATTTACAGGTTTTGGGACCGTCGCTAATTAATTTTAGGGCCCCTTAGAGATGAACAGAACTACATTACATTTTCATGTCCCTTTTCGGGGGCCCCTCGCGATTGCGAGAAATGCGACATGGTAAATCCGCTACTGTAAATGTATATTGTCGTGGCAGAAAAAGAAATTTTAAAATTTATTACCCTTTTGAATAATGTTGTGAAGAAGGATTTCCAACATGCACAGAGATCAAAAGAGAAGCAAATTAAATGCTGAATCGTGTACGATTAAAACTGTAAATATTTGAGCACAACTATTAGCTTCTTTATTCCACAAATATCAAAAACCCCCATCTTAAGAGTTTTTTCTAAGTTGACTGATGCTCAACAAATTGAACTCACTACGTTTATTTTTATTGAATTTACCTTGTATTCATTTTCTAGCTACCGTTTTAGTTCCTAAGAACGTTTGTACTTCTATGTTTTGCAATTATGTTTTCATTTTATTTTTATGTAAAAACATTATAAAAAATTTTAATGTGTGTGTGTGTATTTTTTTTTACTTATTACTTACTGCACAAGGGGTTCGCCAACTTCTTTCAGATTTTGGAGGGAGTTCGCAAATGAAAAAAAGGTTGGGAACCGATGTTCTATGAATTACACAATGTAACAACACATGTGACAACACATGATAACAACACATGATTATGTCACATAGTTAACAGGGTTCATTATCTTATATTCTCTATCTCTTAACAAAGCTACAGTAAGTATGGCTGGTCTGGCTAACAGGAAATGTTGTGAGTATACTAATCGATTTAATCTACGATGTTATATTAACCGATTCTGATATATTGAGGAGCACTTCATGGACTCACAATTTCCGTTAAAATTTAAATCGATCGGGCATTAATCTATTTGTGGAATTTCTGTCTGGAAAATAACTTAGAGTTCGACTGATAGCTAAAACCACACATTGAAATTCAACTTTCGATAAAATACTAATACTACTAATAGTAATAAAGTACTGCGCTGGCAGAAAATGCTTTTCCTTCCATTACCACAGTAGAATGATAATATTGTTGGATCAAATCTTAGCGTGGATAAAATTTGTGAGAAACCGAAATTAAATTCTGCTCAAAGGGTTGGAAACGGGAAATTTTTTGAAAAAAAAAATATAGAGGAGAATATATACGCGTTTGAAGAATGTGACAACAATCAGACCAGAAAAGAAAATTACATGAAAGTTGGGCCAGTTGGAGTAAATGAAGACATAATTTCAGAGCGTCGACCTTAGATCCTTCCCTTCCTTTTGGATGAACTAAGAGCTTTAATTTTGCATACAGGACAACACCTTTTGAGAGCAACTGGGTATAGAAAAGTTGATTTTATAACTTTTTTGATGGCGAATAAAATCCTGTTTGCGTTTAACCAAGCAAATTACCATTTACCCCCAATGTCTAAGGGGAAAATGGAAGCAGTGACATCTTACAACCATGATGTTGATGTAGGTAGATAACCAGAATGTACACAATCAGTTCAAAAGCGTATGAAGTTTTACCAAAGATATTCAATCTGCGTTTCATAGACCCCAAAAACAAACAAATTGTAGTCTGAAGTCATTTACAAGGATTATGTAAAATACATATGCAAATGTAAAATATTTAGGTTGTTTTTGTAAAATTTATATAAAATGTCAAATTTTAAACTAATTGCTTTGTAAATTGCACATAAAAGTATAATTTATATCAAAGTTTAATTTTCCAAAAATTAGGAAGAATGACATAGGGTAACGACCCCAATAATTGACACTTTAAGAGTTTGTCCTTAAACTACCTCAATTTTCATTACTTAGAAAAAAATATTCACTTGAAAATAATTTTGGATCAAAGAGTGTAAATCTGTGCATCTACTTAGTTCACTGAGAACAAAAATATTTGAATTGATATTTTTATAAAAATATATGTATAAAAAGTTGTACATGTTAATAAAACTGGAAAATCACTTTATTTTTCACTTTTAGATTAGATACAAATTTCATCATCATAAAAGGCATAATTAGTGTTAATGCAAAGTACTTAATTTTACATAAATTAATGTTAAATCACACATCTTGATGTTGAAAAAGTAGAGAAATAAAAGTAAATTCGGAGTGTTATCCGTGTTAAAATAAACATGGGAAAAAATATCGAGATTATTGATGTTTTATTAGTCGGTATGCAGTTTTGATTTTACGAATTTTAGCTGTTTCCACAGAAAAAGGAACATTAACCTGATGATTCTAAAATACCATAAAAAATAAACGATTCTCTACAGTCGCAATATCTGACTGATGGCCAAACATATTTGTTTTTTATTGTTTCTCTTAAAAATTTAGCAGTATATTCTGTAGGATTCAAATCAATAGTAGAACCCATACAATATTGTTGCTGCAAAAGTATCAGAAATCAAACGTGTGACATAATGCACAACACACTGGTGTTTATAGGCACATGTGCCAATTACTGGAGATTAGCAAAACTGAAGCACCAGTAAATGGCATCCATCATTGCTTCAAAAATCCAAAAAGGGACAAAAATATACTTCTACCCACTCAAAGTAACACCTTTCAAATAAACAAAAATTTTAACAACCAAAATATATTTTAAGTCAGATTTTAATAGGTTGATGAGCATGCTTCCCTTATGCCAGAGAAGAAGCTTTTGCAACAAAAATGGCGGATTTGACGCGAGCCACATTTGTTTCTCTTTCCTATGCATTGCTACCATTTAGTAACATGAATTGAAGTTAAAATCTTCAATGTAAACGACATTCAGTTGGTGTATAGCCTTCTACTTTTAAAAGATTGGGTACAAATCCTATTTTAGGGCATTTTTGTTGGATGTGCGATGTGCCAAACACTGGTGACCTGCCAATTACTGGGGGTGTTTCCCTTCTTTGTTTTTTCCCAATTGCCCCAGAGAACATAATATATGGGACAAATGGAAACACAAAAATCGCTCATCCAAACAGCAGGAAACATAAAATTCATAACTAAATGTTCTTGATAATCTTGCATACGACAAATTAAAACATTTAAAACCAGTTACTATTGCATTTGTAGAGCTGCTAGAGAAGAAAATGTAAGATCACAAAACTTTAAATAAGCATTTTTTCTCGCAGTTGTATTTAAACAATGGTGATGCCTATATAATTGATTAAAAAAAGGGGTAACTCTCAAGATGTCTTTTTTATGTTCCTTTTTTCTTCACAAACCAATATTTTAGTTTCAAAAATTACCACAAATGTGTCAACCAAGATTGTTTCTACTTTTCCCAACAACCCTATTGCGGAGGAACAAGTTATTTTAAAAACTCATACTGTACATATACAGCTTTTCTTAGATATTATACACTCATTCCAAACTGTTAATTTAAATTAGAATATTTTGCATAGAATGGGCTGCATGTCTTATTTTTATAGAGTATTTATTTAAAAATAGTTTTACCAATCAAAGATTTCATATTACGTTCGCTAAAACTAATTCACAGAAATTGACAGCCAGAAAGTAATAAATTGCTTCTTTTTCCTAATTGGAAGAGCTGAAATTTGACAAGCATTTTAACATAAAAGTATTAAAAACTGAAGAGCAATTTATTGTCCATCGAGAAACTTGAAATTACTTTTACTTTATTTTCTTCGGCACAAAAATATCTGATATTAAATATTTCATAAAAAATGTCGCCAATTTTCTTTTACCTGCTTTGGAACAAGACACTTCCCGTCGAACTTTGTTTATGGAGAAGAGCTCCGACGGAGGAAATAAGCGAAACTCATCGAATACGTATTTCTCTAGTCTCAAATATCGAAGTGTTGCCATTCTCAGAAGAGAAAAAAAAAAAGATTTTAAACCGTTTTTAGTCTTTCGAAGTAGTTTCATTTTCGGATCCTGTATTCGAAAAGTATTTGAGCAATTTCGCAGATTGCTATCGTCAGATTTCTTGATAAATCTTTTTTAGAGTGGCTCTTCTATCAGTTGCAAATGAAAGATTTCCCTGCATTTCGGCCGGTTGATTACCATATTTGAGTAAGAAGAGAACCGAACAGACGGGAAAAAATGGCTCCTATAATGCGAGAAATAAATTCTGCTTAATGCACAAAATGTGTCACTATAAGACGCCAGAAGCGTGTAAATTTGAAATTTAGTAAATCAGAATTCTCTAAGCAGACAAATTTAATTGAAAAAAAAATGTTCCAAGCGTTCAAATTACGTTCCGGTAGATAGAACGCTAGTAAAGTTTTTGAATAAAATTTGCACAAACGTAAATTAAAACACATTAAAATGAAGAAACAAATGATGATGAAGGAGTCAAATACACATCCATCATTAAAAATTGCTCTTAGTTTTTAAAAAATCGTAATTTGAAGGTTTGTTTTCCATTTTATGTAGTTTTTGTTTAAATAATTTCGCATTTACTTTCAAAGCAAAATTCACAAGCAAATTCAAGTGACTTGGAAGGGCACTAATTATTCTAATACTGCCGCTATATTTTTTTCAAATTCTTTTATCAATTTAAGTTATACATTTGAAAAAAGAAGGAACAACATATTTTTTACGTAAATAATATTCATGTTCACAGTTTCAATTTGACATGTGAATCAAAACACATTTAACCACACTATTCAGCATTTACTTTAAAAGCACTTATTTTCGTGAGGCTTTAATTTTCGCGAAACAGTCGTAATCGCGAAAATTTAAGCCTCGTGAAAGATTTTTTACTTCAACTTTCGGATCTGTTCATTAAAATGTTGCGAAATTTTCTGCTCGCGTATCCACTGATTTGCGTGAAAATTACGGCTCGCGAAAAACAAGTGCTTTTACAGTATGTAAATGCCGACGAAAGTTTCCTGAATTTTGCAGATATTTTCTTCACAGCAGAAAAGAAAATTTGCTTAACGTGAATTTATACGGTAAAGTAAATTATTTAACTTTTAACCCCATGTTACAACCATGTTAAAAGTAGTACTTTCTTTATATCATGCCTTATTGGTATGATATAAAGAAAATACTACCTTAAAAGCTTGAACTATTAAATTTTCAATGCTATGTACTATACATACATACATACATACATACATTGTTAATTCAAAAAGTATTTATAAAATTTTTGATGAAACTAGGTGAAAAAAAAAGACCTTTCTGCGTACTCTAAAACACGTAAATTTGCAATTCAAATTAACTACAGAAGGCTTTGCAGTTTGTCGCCAATGGCCTCTGAAAGAGCTAAATCAAACAAATCTAGTAACTTAAAACCTGTTTTGGGCTTAGTGAATGAGAGTAATTTTTCTTCGCGTTTATAGGGCTTCTCATTTGAACTCTTTTGAAATTTTACTAGCATCAGAAACTCTGAAACCAATGTGATACCCTGAAATAGGAATGGATTGTTTTACCTCTTTGGCTAATTTCTTAGATCACAGCGAGGTGGCGTATTTGAGCTCTAGAACTACGAATGGTAATCCAACGTGCGTTGCTTCTTAAAAAAAAAAATGAGAAATATATCAGGAGTACTTTTACGACCTCAAGAAATTAGTTTAAAAATTGCAGACTTTAGAGACATTGTTTCATTTTCCTCTTTATGCCCTCATCCTATAGAACAAGGTTTAAGGTATCCCTTCTCGATTAGCTGTAATCCCTCGCTTCCACTTATAACGATTCAAAATCTGGTAACATTTTACCCCAAAATAGGAATGGAAAATGTTTCCTCATTGGCTATTTTTTTAAAACACCTCGAGGTGATGTATTCGAGCTTTAGAACTGCGAATGGATTCAGATAACCTAACATCTGCAGCTTCTTAAAGGAAAAAATAACAAATATATCAGGAATTCATGCAGAATTTTTACGACCCCAAGAAATTTAGTTTAGAAATTGTAGAGTTTTGAAACATTGTTCCACTTTCCTCCTCCTATAGAACAAGGTTTAAAGTATCCCTTCTCGATTAGCTGGAACCACTCGCTTCCACTTATAGCGATCTAAAATCTGGCAACAGCAGAATCAAATTATCCCATTAGCATATCACCGAATCTCTAATGACGATACACGCAGCCATTTGCGATCGCCTGTTCGAACAGCGACCGCCATATGTAAGGCCGGTGTCTCAGCTAAGTTATTGAGCTCGCCCTTTGACAGATAGGCTGTCACTCGCACTTAGAAGACAATTTGCTTCATCTAATGGATGGTCTGTAGAAGTGACATTTATTGGAAAACTTTCTATTACTTATCCACCGTCTTAGATCATCTTCGGAAAGAGAAAAGCGTCGGTTTTTCTTCTACCTTTTCTGACAAGAAGGTTGCGTCGGGTGATTATGTAGTTTTCTGAGATTTTTTTTTTTTTTTTTGCAGCCTAATGTGTGAAGCCTAAATGAAATTCCTTTGCCTGCTTTTTGTTGTTTGCTTTTCGTTGCTAAAAGATCTTTGCTCCAAGCGTATTATGTTTTGTTGCACGTTTGAACTTTTTCAAAGATCACATTACATGCAAGATTAGACTGTTTTGAAAGATCAACCAGAAGAACGAGAAAACTCATTGAAACTTTAATGTAGTTGGTAAAATATTGATGTATTTTTCTCTTACTTAAGAAAAAAAAAAAACTTAATTAGAGCATCTCCTTCCTTTATTATTCAACTATTAAGTACCACATTTTTTCGAAAAATAAATATTTATTTCCGCTGAAATTTGTAAACGAAACTCTTTTGCTATTGTAGATATTTTATTACGAAGTTTCTCTAACTGAGTAAAAGAGCGCAATAAAAAGAAATTGGGAAGTATTTGTCGCAAACATTCCCCAAATATTGTGCATTCACAACGAAATAGCACTTTACCCCGCTTTCTCGAACTTAGATATTGTTTTAGAGCGAGGGTGATTGGTGAACGGAACACATTTCTATTCTTGTAAGAGAGATAACCATAACTGAAACGCGCATTTAAATGTGTGAAAAAGTCTAAGTGTCTTTTATGTAACGTGCTTCGCTTGTCGGCCATTGCTTTCGCTATTCTTGTTTTGTTAGTTAAATACATTTCAAATTTTAATAATAGATCCTTTTACGGCAAAAGGCACTGAGCATAAACCTTCTTCCAAAACTAGCGAAATAGAATCGTCGGATACCTACCACGTGACGAAGGACAAGTGCCTTCTCCTGGTAAACGGACAGTAGTACGAAATATTTCGCCAACTATAAAGGTCAATAAAGTGGAGCTTTGAGGGAAAATTCTTTAATACGGAAAAAGACTATAAATTAATGCTGATTTGCAACGAAAACAATTAAGAAGTTCTTTTGGAGCATTTAATCGCAACTGAAAGAAAGGGTGCACAGGTAGACCGTCTGCGGTTCATGTTCATACTTATGTAGTTCCAGCTTCTGACGAATAATTGTTTTTGAGCGATGCACATACGCACGCACAGATGTCATGATAAAACTCGTTAAAACGTACTCGAGAAGGGTTAAAATGGATGTTTCAGTTGCTCAATCGTTTGTACGTATGATGTGTTGAAAAAACAGGTTAAGCTTCTGGAATACTACGGCGTCAGCCACAGGAGAATAACTGCGGATAGTCAATTGCTGTCGAAAAAACTGTTATTCAGCTCTTTAAACAGCGCACTAGAAGATCATCTGAAAAGTAATTTCTTAGGAATGAACCATTGAATGGTCTATGACTGAAAATAGTACTTCTGCGAGAAATTTAGCCGTATATGCTGGCAATTTTCTAAAAATGTATTTCCGCTTGCACGTAATGATAAAAGTTTTTGATTCTTTATTTAAAAAACCTATTTCATTAAGTAAAATTTTATGAGAAACTGATTTGTTGTTTTTCCTTTTTTGCCAATTCACGAGTTAATTTTTTTTTTCTTTTGCTGTTCACGACAACAAACATAATTTTTCAGTGACAAGAATTCCAGTACTCAGCAAAGTATTTTAAAAGGTTTTAAACTGATGCAGTAAGATGAAAAGGGTTTTAAGTGACAAAAAGATTTTGAGTTAAAGGCACGTCAAGTTCTATATAATCACTGGATTATTAATATAAAATTTTTCTCTAAATTAAGCTGGATAGCAGCCCCTGTTAGATTTACCTTTAATATCTCTAGCCGCAAAACATGCAGTTGATTCTCTTACTATTTTGCAGCAGTTATCTCCAAAATTGTTCTAACTTTCACCTAGGTCTTAATCTCTGGTATCATAGTGTAGACTTTCTATAACGAACGTTCGAAGTCTGCCGAATTCATAGAATATATTTAATAATGTTATCATGCCCTATACCCGCGGTCTACACCCTGAACTATTGAAACTGATTCCAAAGAAACAACTAGATGTTTCTACTTGTCGCCGATATAAATTAGTTTTTCTACTATTAGCCCTTATGAAAAGCCGACTGCGAGTTCAAAAAATTATTAAGTTTTGATTAAGTTTTTGTTGTTCTTAATTGGAAAACTGGAGAAGTAAGTACTTCAACTTTGTTATGTAACGTTATTTTTGATCATTTTTTTTTTCTTTCTTCTTTTTTTCTTTTTTTTGGGGGGGGGGATGTGTGTTTACTTAGTCTCTCTCTCCCTGGTTTTGTCATTTTCTTCATCAATAATAAAATTAAAGAATCCACAAACATTTGTTTGTTTTTTTTAAATATTTTAAGTTTCTGAGTTCTAAAAATCAAATAAATCTGAGTTCATGAGGGATAGGCGTAAAAAAGCTCAGCTATGGTACGTCTTTTCCTTTTTATGTGAGTTTTAACCTACCAGATTGAATTTACGTGTGAAAGTATGCTTCGAGGGCTATTGAAATCCTGCATTTCTTCCATTAGAAACTAAGCCTCGATAGCACTCCTTTGCTTTTCAGTGCCCCTATTGAATTTAAATTTTATAAAGTCTCCAAGCAGTAGCTTTTTTTTTAGATTTTTTGGCGACACAAAAGACGAACATAATAACAGAATTGTTTATTTCAAAAACCAGGCAAGTTGTTGCAGTGTCATAGTTATTAATCTCTCTGAAAATATGGTGTGCCATTGCCTCGAGAGGTTGAACTTTTTTACCATCATATGAGACAACACAAAAAAGATTTAGAGTACAAAGAGAAGAAATATTACTTAGAGCAGCGGTGTAAATCTTACACAGGACCTTGGCATTCAAAGTGAAGCTTCTATTTCAGAGCGACAGCAGGGCCGCTAAGAGCCAAGATGGGTCCTTGTAGATGTGGTTGCCCCGCCCCTCTCGCATAAAAATTTTAAAATTTATACTAGTTGAACTCTAAGACAGGCCCCCTCAATCGCCGAGCCCCTAGTTTCCGATTAGGCTGACCAGGCTTCTGATCGTTCATGATCCACCTCAAACAGTCACGTTCCAAGTTAGAAAGCTCGAAAAAAAAAAAAGAAAATTAATTTACATTTTGACATCTTGAATTATAATTTTGTTTTTCGCAATCACGAATTGCGATAGAAACCTACTCGCTGGCTTTCTTGTTGATAAAAATGGCTCCTATCGCAATCATAATTTCGAAGAATATAGTTTGAATTAATGATGTCGAAATTCAAACTAATACCAGAGGCTGGATGCTAGATGTTGCGTGCTAGATGCAGTTTTTGTGTAAAGTCGAGAGGGTCGGGTATAAATAAAGTCGATTCTGGACGACATATATGCCACCTTCTAGGAGGAGGGACATGCTCTTGGAGGACTGTGGATCAGAAGTCATGGACGCTGCCGCCCCAGGAGAAGGGACATGATCGCGGAGGCCCGTGGATCAGAGGAGATTGTATTGTAAAAATAGAAAAAATGAATGGAATATCAACTATTGTCAAGTGAAAACAATAAGCAATCGTATTTACTCCAGAACATTTTTATCATCATATTATTATTATTTACTTATTTTTATTTTTGATAGCGAATAAATGTTTCTACTGAAAGTGACATTTGAGTATACATCCTAATGTAAAAAGAATTTTATGCTATTGTGCGATTCATTATGGTAGTAAAATAATTCTCTTGAAAGTAGAAAACTTGGTGTTTGATTGGTTTCTGAAATGAACGAATCAATTGAAGTCATAGAAAGGCGAACGAGTTATTTGGTCAATAACAACGAATTTAACAGTTTGGCACAGCAACAATTGTTTAAATCGACTGATCTCTATTTAAACAGATCAATGTCGCACAAGTAAAAGTCTATTCCGTCCTCATTCTTTCTTCTGGGACTCCCGCCAGTACAGCTGGAGCTTATTAGGTCTGTTCTGCAATCTCATTGAGTGGCGCCACAGGAAGAAGACCTTCCCAGGAAAAGGCAAAAGATTACGAGGGCTAAAGTAAACGGGGAAACAATCTGGAATAGACTCAAGGTTAATGGAATTGAAAAAGTCTATTACGCATTCCCGATGCGAAGAGGATTGTGAAGTCCATTTATTTCACCACCAAAAGATCGAAAGAAGTGCTTTTCTCGGAGAGCAGTGATAAAGTATCGATAAGATTACAAGAATTGAATAACAGCATTTGCACTTGGTTGAAATGAATTATACTGAAACACAGTAAGGAATAAAAATTGAGGTGCACACAGGACTGCGAAGTCAGAATGAAAATGACCAACTCCGGCTCTTGAAATTTTAAAGCTTTCGACTCCGATTCCGACTCCTTTACCCCCAAATTTTAACTCCGACTCTGCAAGCAGTGGCAGAGTTGTGGACTTTAAAGGAAAATTACAGACTCCGACTCCGACTCCGATTTTTGAATTTTAATCCTTTTACTCCCGATTCCGACTCAGACCCCTTTACCCAAAAACCAGTTCGATTCCGATCCCGCAAGCACGGGAAGGGTTTTGGATTTTGAGGGAAAAGGACATACTCTGATTCTTGGAGTTTTAAACCTTCGATTCCTGATTCCGACTCTGACTCCTTTACACCAAAATCAGTTCGACTCCGAGTCTGCACTGGCAGAGTTGCAGGCTTTAAGAAGAAATAACAAACTCCGACTCTAATTCTTGGAATTCTAAACCTTCGACTCCCGATTCCGACTCCTTTACCCCAAAATCGGCCGAACTCCGACTCCGCAACCCTGGATGCACACATTTTGTTCATTGTTTTGAAAACTAACCGGGGAAGCACACGAATAATGTACGTAATAATGAAAAGAAAAACTAAATGGATAGCAATCAAAAGAACATAGTGAAATATTTTGACACAAATTATTTGCCCTCGTTATCGAGATATAAGATCTTAAAGTCTGCCGAAATGTTCAGAAAAGTCGCCAAACTTAAAGACTTAGGCAAAAATAGAAGGTAACGCGACTTCACCGTCTGCATATGGCAGTATAATTTCATTTGCGAAGTGTGAGATAGTTTTCTTCCATTTTTCGCCTAAACGCACCATTTAGCAATTTTTTATTTTAATTTTTTCAGTGCTGAAGACCTCATACTTTGATAACGGGAACACAAGGGAACTAATGAATACTTCCAAAAACAAGTTTTACAAGTTTCTTTCGATTGCCACTTATTTTGAATTATTACATTATCGAATGGTTTTCTGGTTAGAATTTTTTTTCTTTAAACATCATTTTCCCTCAAAGTTTGCTAAATTAAAAAAATGCTATTTGCAATTTTTTTACATGAAGCTTACGACTATGGCATTCTTGGCCAACTGAATGAAGTATATTTTGTCATTGGCTAATCATTTCATTTCAAATATTAACCAAGTTGTAGGATGAAAACGAATCGTAGGTCTGACTTATGAGCACTTCCTTTATTATCAGCGTTTTCATCATTTAAATGTTCGACGTCAATATCAAGCATAACGCCATTTATAAATAACTCGTACGCTTCTAAAATATTTAATTTTATTCAGAAATGAAACAATAAACATAAATATAATGTTTCTTAGTAATGTAAAGTTCTTAAATGTTTCTTATTTGTAAAAAAAATGATAAAATAAGTGAAGCAATTAATGCTTCTTTAAATAATATCTTGACTAAACTAACAATGAAATTGATAAAGAGATACCTAACATCCATTTATTGGTGTCCTTTTTTCTTTTTTTCTGACAGGAAATTACTTTCCCCCTGATTTTCAGTTTCAACCTTATCTCAGGGGAAGGAAATTTTTCGAAGTCGGCGAAAAGCAGGGAAAAATATTTTATTGAATATTTTAAAAAACAATTTAATTGTACAAATACTTGGTTTATTCGTTATTTCACTTCTCTATGGATCTTTAATGTATTCTTTCTGGCCGTTGTGGCACTGCGGTGGAAGCTTCGCTTTGGATGCTCGAGGTCGTGGGTTCAATTCCCATAGGGGCATTGATAATTATTTGCTCACTTTGAGCTGTAAATCTATCTTGTGCTCTTATTTAGATCAATAAAGAAGTCCAACTCTTCGAGGCAATGATACCCTATACCTTCAGTAATTATAAACTGTGACACGTAAAGAACAATAACAACATTGAATTATTTATATATTACGACAAGATTTCAAAGTACCTCAAAAATCTTGAAGGAATAATGAAACAAAAGTAAAAAAATCAAAATTTATTGCAGGAATTTAAGTTTTCATCCTGACTCGTTCACTGCGTCGTAAATAAGTAAAATGTTACAACGAGATTCCAGTAGCAAAAATGAGATTTCTGATTCATCCACCGTGCTGCAACTTCAGTTTTTGATACCGAAAACAAAATCTTTTGCAGCAGAGCGAAAACTCAAGCATCCATTTTGATGGATGAGAGGTCTCAGGGGTTAAGGCGTGACTAAAGAAGAAACTGTAAGCTGTACAGATGATGCCTTAACGTACATAGCTGCATTTCAAACGCGGCAGCTTTGATTGATGGATTCACAGCCACCTTCATTTGATTGGTCAATAAGTGACCAATCAAGATTGTTATCTAGATAAAAGTAGGTAATAAACGTGTCTTCCCTTTTTTATAATAAGTACTTTGAAAATAATTTTGTTTCGTGTGTCATGGAAGAAAAACCAGGATTGCGGAGTCGGAGTAGAAATCAGAATCGAAACCGCGTTGATTTTGAAGTAAATGAGTCTGAGTCAGAGTAGCTCGTTTTTCCTCAAAGTCCGCAACTCTGCCAGTGCTTGCGGAGTTTAAGTCGTAGTCGAACTTATTTGGAAGTAAAGGAGTCGGAGGCGAATGCTTTAAAATTTCCAGAATCGGAGCCTGTCATTTTCTCTCCGACTCCGCAATTCTGATTAAAAGAAAAACTGAATTTTCTTTCCAATACTCATCTTTTTTTTTTTTTTTAATGCGGCAGTAATTCTGGTAGATGAGATTTATGCATCCAATTGATAAAGAAGTTTCTTTAGATATTAAGCTGCATGCAACTTAAAATTTCGCTTTTTAGAAATTACTACATCACATCAACTTTGAGGCTTGTTCAGTTGAAGGTAGTTTCAATATACTACAGGGAATAAATATCAGTACAGTTGAAACGTGTAACCACAGTAAATACAATTAAAATTAAAATCTTTTTCCATCATAATAGCTTTTCAATTGCTTTGAAAAAATTGGGACACTAATTTTAATCAGTTTTGATCGTTTTGAGATTATGTTAAATCCGTGCCAGATAACTAATTATTCACAGTATCGATCTCCGTAACAAGGAGAACATAACGAAAATTGTTCATATACAGCGGACATAATTTCAACATTTTCCTTTGAAATTCAACGAGTTTAAATCAATACCAGCTTTACACATGGTACGAAATATCTCCCCCCCCCCTTAAACAGCTCCCCCCCCCCAGCAAAAAAGAGGTATAATGTAAATTGAATAAGTATAAATTTAAAATTTATAGTTATCGACCGTATCTACGATGCAGGGGAGGGTGGCTCAAAGCGGGTAGGTTTTTAAAAGCGCTCGAAAATTGTAGTTTTTGGATTTTAATCGCAACCATTTCGGTTTTATTTCCTAGCAGGGTTCTTGAACGTCAAAATAAAAAGTGATTTTTGTATTATTTAATGTCCAATATTTATTTATTATCAAACTTAACAAATATGTGAAAAACCTGCTTTGCCCTACCTTTGAGCCCAAAGCGGGTAAGCTTAACTAATTGTGGTTTGGTACATTTTCCAATCAAATATGGATTATTATATTAATTAAATTAATTAATTAAATGATTAAAATAGTTGACTAACTACTGCCATTATATAAAAAAATAAAACAGTTGTACTTATCCAATTTAAAGTCAGTACATTTGTTTATAAAACATAAAGAAATAACTGAGTTAATTAATAGACTAATTAATTGTGTGCCCATCCTAAAAATAACTTTTTAAAGTTCTACTTATTCTATTGAAAGAGAAAATGTAAGCCAGCACACGAGTCAAGAAATTTTAAATAAATATATGATTAAATCCTATACCTGCTTTGCCCAAACGCACGTTTATTATTTCAATAATTATAACCTTAAATTAATAATTAAAAAAACGGAATGACCATCGTAGTTTATAGGTGGATAGTGTCAGAATAAGTTAATATTATTGACAACAAAAACGGCGACATACGTATTCATCGCCGCTAACACACCATGGGGGGGGGGCGCATATAAAGGAGCACCCGCTTTGAGCCACTATCCCCAAAATAGAAAGACAAAGCACACATATAAATAGTACACAATAAAAAATGTACATTAAAAATGAAAAAGAAAATGACGGAGAAAGAACAAATATTTTAGGGACATTGTGTTTAAAAATTTTAGGTTTTTTCTCCCCCAACAAAGAAATAATCTTTCTCAAGAATCTGCGACACGTCGCAGCGTAGAGCTGTTTCTGCTACGGGATTCAAAAACATTAAAACTTTTTAAATGTGCACAAAGATACTCCAACCTACTCTAACATTCGTTTATGGAACGATTGAATTAATTTGCCAATGCATGCAGTATTTCTAAACTTATAACAAGATTTTAGAACTGTATAGTAATAATGGTGACAACGAATTAATTATTAAACAGTACTTTCAAATTAAGTAGGACGAACGAACTGGTACCTGATATCTATATATTTAAAATACAAAACATTGAACCATCAATACAAATTAATAGAAATCGTTTTTTAATATATTTAAGGTTTGCTTCTGAATAATACAAGAACTAGTAAGCGAAGTATTTTACAATAATTGCAAAGTAATTTGAGCAATTTGGTGATATTTTCAGCTCTCGATTCTACGAAGAAAGTAGATTGTACTTGGTAAAAGATTAAATATGATATTTAATAGGTCTTATTCTTTTCTAGGACTTATTCTAGTCTATCTCTATTTCTATAGAAGGAATTGAAACATGTACCACTAAATGGGTTATAAATGTTTCAAAGTAAATAATTGAATAAACATAATAAATAGTATAACATAATGAAAAAAGGTAAGATAAAATAAATAAACAAAATATAAAACATGAATTATAAAATTAAAAAAAATTAAAACAGCAATACAGCCGCGCTAAGCAAGAAAGTCGTATCTGCACTTTTCATCAAAATGGAGTAACAGTCACCATATGGTTCTCTGTCACATATTTTACTTAAATACAGCGTTTTATGGTCATTTGTCAATGAGAAATATATTTTTAAAATTCTGAAAAGTTACATATGAATCAAATAGTACATGGAGGCGAAAAACTTTAAACAGCAATTTTTCATTTTGAACTCAGCTGCAGATACGACTTTTGCGTTTATCATGGCAGAATAATACTCATAGTAATAAATAAATGATTAAAATTAAAAAAAAAAAGTATTTATATAAATGGTAGTGAGAATTATTTTCTTTCCCACTCAATATTTGCAGAAAACGAGTTTTGTAAACTATTTTCCAAACGAGTCTTTTTCTTCAGATAAGTATCTATAACAAACTTTTTCTAATGCGATGGATGTTGTAAATACAGATTAATGATATGACTTTTATCACGACTAGATTTTCATGCTTTTATAAGCGTAATTATCACAAGTTTTATTTATTTATTCATATTTTTTTTCGCTCAAATACACTGCATCATTATCGGAAAAATATCGAATATAAAACATCGACTTTCGAAAATATCGATCTTAGTACATCTATGGTAAAAGCCATCGATATCGATGCCGCATCCCTAGAAAGAACAGACTATCACAGTACTCGAACGCAATCTAATCACCATCTGCATCTCTGTAAAAGTTGCTTCTTTGCGAGTGCAGTCTTAATGCAGGGAAACAACTCGCTTTGCTATAATAAAGTAATTGCTATCGCCTCTTTCCAAAAAACTATATTTATTTTTGAATTGTTTTCTGCGATTTTTAAAGTGATGAACTAAAAGTTTACTTATCATGATTGTATTGGTCTACATATGGAATTAAAAAATATTGGTCGTTTACAGAGAGGCACGGCAAAGGAAGGGGAGTCAAGATGCTTTAGTTTTAACATTATTGTCAATTCTAACCCAGTAGTTTATATACACGTGGGGACTTCTTTGACCATCTACTGCCCTTCCCTGGAAAGTAAATTCTAAATACTCTACGGGGTTGTTAAGTACTCTTTCATCATCCTCATAACAACATTAAAGGTAAAGTTTTGAACGAAACGGCATTTAAGTACAATTATTCTTTGCACGGGAGCATGGATTACTTCTGATCACTTTGATTTTTTTTTTTTTTTTTTTTTTTACGCTTTTTCGGCAGAATTACTTTTTCTAAGAAACAATCTTAGTGTAAAATGCAGTACATTTGAGCCGTAACCGTAATGTTTGGAAAGTCTCAACAATCAACATGAAATGATATTAACATTTAAAAGATTAATTATAAATGCAGTTTCGAGTTCAAGCAGACTTGCTTGAATGTTCGTTATTCTAAAATTAGCAAAGGACTACCGTATTCAGTAACTTACAAATAATATAATTAATTTTGTTCTGTATTGACGTATTCTTTTCCATTCTTTCTTCTTTTTTCTGATATCAGAAGAAAAAAAACATTTTTATTTTTCAGCGTTAATCTGATAAGTTATTGCGAATAAATTAAAAGTAGCAAATTAGAAAATATATCTACGTTTTTTTTTTTTCAATTTAGGAGAAATTGTAAAGAGTTGAATGATAATTGCAGTAAGTACGGCTATAATATAATATGTGAAGGATTTTGTAGAACATGATACATATGTATACATATCACAGTCCACAAACTTAAGTGTATTCTGGAGAATACTATTTCTTTGATAAAACTGATTCCCCTCCCCCAGTATATAAAAGGGGGTTCTTAGGGTTCAACCCCCCCTCCTCCCCGAAAAGTTCAGTTTGACATTTAAATGTTCGTTTATATTTAAAAATTTCCAAAAGATATTGTTCCAAAACTCAAATGTCTTTTATATATATATTAATTGCATAAAACGCTTTCATAATAGATAACCCGACAACTTGAACATTAGCACAAATAGTGCAAGCGCCGCATAAAAGTTTTCAACCATCCCCGAAATTATTTTCTGATAACGGCCTTTAAATGGGGTATAAGTAAATAATTTGTTATATAAAAAAAAATCTCTGCGTTAAAAGAAAAAAAAAAGGATAATGTCCAGGCAAAACAATAGCACTTATGGACTTAAAATTTGGTAAAACTTTACTTCACAGGAATTGTCTATAAGGCAGGCAAAAAAAAAAAAAAAAAAAAAAAAATCGTAAGCCTCAAAATGTGTCTTTTGAACGAACGTGTTTTTTTTTTTTTTTTTTTTGTGCTCAAAATAAATTTCCAAGATAATTAGAACAGGAATTATAAACGATTCTGATTAAGCTAATATGGTATGGTGCAGTCATTCCATACTTAAACACAGACGATTTATCTTTGTAAAAAAAATAATAATAAGTTTGCGAATTAATCTACATGGGGGTTGGTGAGCATTACGCGGAATAAGTATTGTTAAAAAAAAAGTCAATTTTTCAGCAGAATTTAAGTAAAAATCGAAAAGTGTTTTAAGATTGGTCATATAAAATGCATCGTAACATTAATGCGTGAACATTGAAAGATGTCTCTCCCTTATTTGCAACACTAATGTTAATAGGAGGTAAATTAAAGTTGCATAAATCGAACTGCACTAAATTAGAAATGCAAACAAAATAGTAACTTTTTTTTTTAATGCCATTGTTCTTTTTTTATCGTTCAAATTTTTAGCTGGATTTTCATATTCATTTCCCAATTTGAAGCTAAAAAAATCATGCAGGCACTTGGTTTTCGCACAATCCAAATATTTTTCCAAATGATCAGTTTTTTACATAAAAAATGAACATTGTTCGAAATTTTTAACATGGCTTAGCGCGTCTGTAGCTACCGTTTTAAGAATGAGAAAACCAAGGATCTATAGTATTCCTTCGTTTGTTGGAATTTTTTCTCATTTAAAAAAATTTTTGTTTTCAAAGAGGAACAGAAGGTTTATTCATGTTTTGGTTTTTCCCTCACATTTTCCACTTTTTTTTTTCTTTCTTCACTGTCATCTGATATACTTTTAGTGTACTTATTAATCATGGGTTCCAATTTTATTTAATGTCTTACATTTTGGCTAGTATTTATTTTTCCATTACTACAGCAACTATTTACGCACGCTTTCTTCCATCGCTTTCCTTGCAGTATTTATATGTTACGAAATAATTATTTATATTGAACTACTTTAAATCAGAATTTTTTAAAAGTTTACCTGTTGAATGTTTTCAATCGCCGATTACATTAGATTAAACACGAACACTAAGCACAGTTGATGGAATTTCGACTACTAGTGATGCCAGTATTTTAGTTTATCCCCCGTTTCGCCGACACTTCAATTCCTCAACCCCCCCTTATTTATCAAAAAGTATGATTAAATCTGAAAAAGAGGAGGGGAATGAATAAGTGTCAGTGAAACTGGGGAGACACCAGGTTTTTATTTTAACTTTAAATTCAATTTTTCTATTCACCAGAGAGAGCACTGAGATGCAGTCAAAAAAAAAAAAAAATATATTTTTTTTAAATGGTAGGGGTATTTTCCTGCCGGTACATTACATCTGAAGTCATTTTTCTGCAGTCGTTAAAAAAAAGTTTACAGGGAGAAAAACTGAAGATCTGCGATTTAGGCAAATTTTCTTCTTTATGCAAAAGATAAATTGTAAGCTTAAATCCAGAAGATTTAATTTTTAACATACATTTGAAAAGTAACATGCAAAAAATATTGAGAAGAATGCAAAACAATGCTTTTTTTTCACCAAAAGAAAAATGCAGCATCAAACAAAAGCGAAAATTTTTTTCTATTTTTGACGGCCGAAATATTTTCTTCTCTTAACGTTTCTATTTTATACTTGATTTTTTCCTCACTAGATGGCACTTACATCTTAAAAGAACATTCGCTTTTGCTTTCTTTAGAAAGGAAAATGAGATGCAAATTAAACTTTTATATTAGTTTACTTACTCAACTTCATTTCAAAATCTTTCTCTCTGTAAAATTGTACAACAGAAAATTGCTCAAAGTAAAAACTAAATTTTAGACAGATTGTACTGTTTAAGAAACGCTGCAAATATTAATTTCATTGAATCGTGAAAATAGTACACGCAATACGTTCGTAGAGATTATTCCATAACAACATTCTTTTTATTTAAACTTTTCATGACATCGAAAAATACTTTGAAAATGGTAGACGTAGCCAGTTCCGGATCATGTGCTTACTTACTCAAGGCTCCAATTCTCAGAAAGGGGGGGGGGGGTGAAATTTATTAGTCTTGATTAATTGATAACTTTGCTTTGTTCATTCGTAAAAGTTGAGAATATCACAATGATTAATCACAGCAAGGATTCTTTCTAAGACATAAATAAAGATAGTGGAATATTCAAATTGTAGAAAAAAGAGCAGCTTATTATGGCTCTAAAATGAAAATTTGAAGTTTTGAAAATAGTTCACATTTTGAGTACCACAATTCTTGCGGAAACTACCGGATATAAAAGTACCTCCGTAACAACTTTAAGCGAAGATCTGACTTAAGATACACATTTGACATCTCCATAAACAACATACAGTGCTGGTAAAAAAAATTGCATCACCCTCGCATTTTCACAACAACGGGATAGGTGAGAAGTTTTGGTCGACCGATTAACGATGAATGTATGTGAAACTCTGCAAAACTTATGAAATAAATATTTAACGGCAAGAATCCGATAATTGTTTACTTTATTTATGGAAATACATGGCCAAAACTGTAGCAAGTACAATGTGAAGTGCATCCACGTTGCCAAGTGGACGTCGAAAAAGTAAGTAGAGGTTTTAACTGTAACTCTTTCTGTTCAAAAATAAACAAAAGTAACATGGAAATGTTTGAACATCATAAAATATAACCTAATATTTTGTTGGTCCGCCTCTAGCTTTAATGACAGCTTGACATCTACGCGGCATTGAACGGATGAGTGATTGAATGTATTCTTTATGTCTTTATATTTAATGTAACCCGCACCACACAGTCGTTTTCGTACACTACACGTGGATGCGTGTACACCCGATTCGCTTTCCCATGCTGTTCTAAGGTCTGCCCTGCAATTGCACTGCATTGAATATTCGTGGACGACCACTGCCACTCGTTCTTAATGTGCTTCCGATGCTCTTTAAGCTTATTCAGTAGTCGAACAATAGTCGATTGCGAACAGTTTAATCTTTTTGCTATGGAACGTGACGACAATCCTTCTTACGACAATCCTTCTTTGTCCAATGCAACGCAACACTCTTCCTTTGTGGTGTCAATTGAACGTATTTCGACATACTGCAATAAAAAAAATGAATGCGTCGAACGTTCAACCGATTTTTTTATAATTAGAAGGATTATGCAATCTTATGCAATAGCTTGCGTCATGTACCGATGCCAATCCGTGTTATATGTTGCAAGAACCGTTAAATATTTCAAAATTACTTATAAATGCTAAAAATATTTGGATTTCGCGGGTGATGCAATTTTTTTACAGCCACTGTACATACACGCGCAGTTCCACAGAAAAGTACTGTTTTGTCCTGCACTTGGCAATAGGTTAGTTAAATAACTATGATTTTAAAGGTAATGAACAAAATTTTTTGCTCAATACTTCCCACACTGTTGGGGTTTTAAAGCAACAAAATTCGTTTATTACTTTTGAAAATTATTACTTTTAATGAAATACTCGAAAATCGCCCGTCGAGGTATGACGGTGAAAATATGCTTCTGCATTGAACGAAGCAAATGCCTGTATGTTGATATTTTGATAGTTGAATTTTAAACTCTCACTCCAGTGGATTAACCCTAAATTCCATTAGAATGCGTTCATTGTTGCCCACTTTTTCGTTTTTTTCATTCCACTAAAATGTACTGTCTTACCAGTAAAACAGTTAAGTTACCGGGTTCAGTTCAGCCTTGTCACAATAAAGCATTTCCCTGCATGTCAATCATTACCAAAAATATTATCAAATATCATGCGTGGCGCGAGTTTCATTATTGATAACGTCAGAGCTTACTCTATCAGTGATATTCGCTATTATATATATATGAAGATATTAGCTGTCACATGTGGAACAAAATCACCACTTTTTTGGGGAATGGCACCCTATATGTATACAAACATACATACACAAATAAAGTTCAATAGTAAATACTTTTGTGCTTGAAAAGTAAAAAGGAATAACAACGTTTAATTGAACAAATATCAGATTTTTTTCAAACACGAATTTCGGGGTAACAAGAACCCCTTTTTCAATGCAGAATAAGTGAGGGTATGGATGAAAAGAAGTGAATGAATGAAGATGAGAAATATCGCTTCATCCGTAAGGCTCACTTATTTTGCATTGAAAAGGGGGTTCTTTGTAACTCCGAAACACGTGTCTGAAATAATCTGCAATTTGTGTAATTAAACGTTGTTTTTTTATAGGTACACAAACTTCGATTTTTTTATGTAGATTTGTATTGTATCATACTGTGTCGAGCTTAATTGTTTAGGCGAATCTCTCTACTACACAAACTCCATATTGGATAGGAGCAAAACTAGAGAAACTCCCTTCATACATTCATTCATACATATGATGACGGTTTAACAACGACTCTCAGAACCAACTCATTTTCTTCGTAGTCGAAACAGCGATGTCCTCTCGGAAATTAAAGCCAAAGCCTTGTTTGTTTGATCAAAAAAAAAAAAAAAAAAGTCAGAGCAATCCATAAATGATGTCACACTTTTTTTCAATACATTTTTCGACCACCCCCCTTTCACAAAGTGTCACACTTCACCTTACCCTATCCCTCCTCTTTGTTGACACGTTATTTTTCGTAACCATACTACTACAAAAATGCGTCATGCCACACTTCTTGATACCCCCCTCCCTCTCTCTTGTCACAAATTGTCACAATTTTCCGAACCCCCCTCTCCTTCAAAGCATGACATCATTTATGAACACCCTCTAAGCAATATGCCATAAGTGGGGCTTCTCTTTTGTATGAGCGCATACATTTTGTGGATCGTTCGTATAAGGAGAGTAAGGTCAATTTTTTTTTAGTACTATCAACCTCTGACTACAGAGCAATATGTTACGTCATCATCAGAAAGAAAATTGGGGTTTGTAGATAATGTGCACACACGTAGAGCCATGAGTATACACACATACACAAAAAGAGAACTATTCTTCTTTCCAACAAAAGTACCAAGTTAGGGTAGACCGGTTGATTGCCGCCACCTGGGGAAATGCCGCTACCCCTGATATTTGAGTCAAGGAAACCGGTTAGCCGGTCTGACAGCTCCTGATCTGTTTCGAACGCTGTTACAACCAATGCCCCAAGTCAATGGCAGCCATTGCGCTCGGTGTTTTGTTCTTACAGTGACGAACGTTGTTTTGAAGAAGTTTGATCTTATTTTTCCATTTTGAATAAGCTGAGGTTTGTATTTTTAGATGCTACAATGTCTGCATTTGCTATGACCTTTACTACCTTTTACTAGATATTTTAGCCTACATTTTAATCAACAATATTGATCACTTCCGTTTGTTTTGATGCCTTTAAATCTACATTTCTTCCATCTTGTTGCATCGGGACTATGTCGCCACCTCTCCGGGGGTAATATCGCCACAGTGTAGAGGTTAATTGATGTTTTATGACTATTTCTTTTATAAATTTATGAATAACAAATACATTCATAAGATGACATACAGTAATCGAAAATATTGATGTGGCTCATAAATACAATTTTTCTTGTTGATAAAAATTGAAGTTCCTTAATGTGGCGGCATTCCCCTGGTCTACAATAATCACGATTTTCAAAACTCTAAAAATTTAAGCAATAAACCTCCTGTGTTTTTCTCTGAAAAACCAAATGGATGCGGAAGTAAACATTGAGGCAGAATTTTTAACTTTTTACAGTTGAACTCTGGAGTGGGCTCGGTTTACAAATTGTGACTTTTCAGCTGTGTGCCAGACGGAAAGGAAATCCATTTATCGTCTTTGAAAGGGGGAAGGTGCTCATTTTCCGGCAGAATAAACCACGGCACATTCCGTGGAGTTCCACGGTAAAAAGAAACTGCTTCAGTTTTTTTAGTAAACCATAAAAAAAGTTCCTATTATGGTAAAAGAAAGAAAATATTTATGTGAGAACTATTCGGAGTAGTTCAAAATATATTTTTCATTCCACCCTTTTTTTCTAAGTCATACTCAACAGTAAAATCACCTATTTTCAAGGAAGCTTTAATTTTCGCGAGCTCGTCGTAATTACGAAAATTTAAGCCCCGTGAAATATTTTTTCGCGGCGGACATTTCAACTTTCGGTTATGTTCCAAATAAATTCGCGAAATTTTTCAGTTTGCGAAATCGCCGATATCTTCATTTTCGCGAAAATAAGTGCTTTCATAGTACAGTGAAATCCCGTTACAACGAATACCATTACTACGAAATATCCGTTTAAACGAAATACTTTTTCAGTCCCTATTTGATTGTCATTACACTACTTGAATTCCATTACAACGAAATTCCCATCACAACGAAAAAAATTTGCGGTCCCTTGAAGTGCGTTGTTGCGGGATTTCACAGTATTTGGTAGAGGTGTCCACAATGAGGGAAGGGGGATCATGGTGCAGACTGATTTATTGAAAATTTTCGAAAAACTTATTTTCTAGGGGTTTTGGTCTCATTTTGAGGCTTTGGAGGGTCTTGTTCTTGGGAGGTTGATTTGTAGTATTTAAGGCTGAGGGTGCGCCATCGCCTTTAGAGGCATGAGAACTAGGGTGGAGTGAAAAAAATAAATTTCCGAATTTCAAATCGCCTGAGGTCTCAAAAGCTGCCTTTTACCATCAATAGGGTACCCTCAAAATATTAGCCTCTTAGGATAATATCTTTAGGTTCCACAATCGCCCCAAAAAAGTCCAAAATTGCCAAAAATCGCTCTTTTTTTGAACTTTTTTTATGAAATTTAAAAATGCTTTTGAAAATGCTTAGAGGTGCAAATTATAACTCTATGTAAGGTTAATATCTCCTAAAAGTTTAAGTCGATAGAGTAATTTCTTCTTATTTTCTAAAAACCACAAAATAAACCAAAAATCGACTTTTTTCTTCCATTTTCACACGACCTTGTAAAACACAAATAAGTCAAAGCACACAGTATAAATATTTTTGACACAGAATCTAAACTTGTTTATGAGTTAAAAAATTTATTTTGTTATTCAGATAATTTATTGCATTACATTTAAGAGCTTTTGCTACACATCATTTTTCTAGTTTTTGTATACAATAATGGTACAATCACATTAAAAAGCACTCAACAGGAACAAATAATTTTGTTTACCAGTTAGTTTTTTAATTATAAAAACCTTTGTTACTGAATTTGCTATTATGGGAGTCCGAATTAACTCGACTCAATTTGCGTACAGAGCCGCCTTAAATTTAGGGTCGACTGAAAAAAAATGAATTTCCGAATTTCGAAACGTACAAGTGATTCTCTTCGCAAATGGAAAAAGAGCAAAAAATATCTTATCTCAACTCGTATCAAATATCATTAATACAAGAACCCGGTACAAATAACATAGGATATATAAAAGTTCTACTCGGAGAAGTTGAAATTATACAGTATAGCATTATTAATTTCCTAACAGCTGATGAAAATTTATTTGACAATTTGGTTGTTATTGGTTAATTAGTTGCGACAGTACCAACACCAATACTGGTGTGACAAGATGAGTCATTTGTCGTCTATAGTTAAAACTAAACAAACAAATACAGTGGTCGATTTTCATTGATTGAGACATTTAATGCAAAATTTGAACGGAACAACGTAGGGCCCCTCAAATATTTTTAGTGACTTGCAGAAAATGTATCAAAGCCTGCGAAAATCTGCCACTGGTGAAATTTAAAAATATGTTCTTGTGAGATTGTCTCTACTACTTAGACTAGAATAAATCTTAGCTCCCATCAACTATACATTCGTATGAAATTTCCCAAGATGTTTCATCTGGATATTGCTCAAGCAATCTTGATACTAAAAAACTTCGTCCTGTACAACATTCCAGGTAGATAATGATTGCCGCCGTCTATTAAAGTTATACCTTTCAGCGAATCAGAGTGAAAATGTGGTCGCGCTGTGTATACATTGTATATTGCTCTTGAGAAATCTCTAGATGAAACATCTTGGCAAATTTCATACGAATATACTGCTTAAGTAGGCTAAGATCTGTTCCAGTCAAAGTTGAAGGGACGTTCTCTAAGAATATATTTTTTAACTTCACTAGTGGTAATTTTTCGCTAATACTGATATCTTTTCTAATAATTACTAAAATGACTTGTGGGTCCTTTCGGTTTTCCGTTCAAATGTTACATCAAATGTCTCAAACTAAGTTCATTTGCATACAGCAGACAAAATCAACCACTGAATGGGTTAGTTTAGCTTTAACTTAAAACGTCGAATCATACCTCCTGCCACACCTGATGGTGTTGGTACCGTCACAACCGATAATAACTTAGTTAGCAAGTGGCTGCTAAATGCTCACTACTTGTTTAGAAATTAATAATGTTATACTCTATAATTTCGGCTTCTCTGCACGGAATTGTTACTTGTCCTGTGTTTTTTGAGCCGGTTTCTTGTATCAGAGTATAATGATATCCAACATTAGTTGTAAAATGCTTTTTGCTCTTTTTCATTTGCAAAGAAAATCAGGTGTACGTTTCGAAATTCAGAAATTCATTTTTTTCAGTCTACCCTAAAAATAAGGCGGCTCTGTTAAATGTAATGCAATAAATTATCTAAATAATAAAATAAATTTTTTAACTCAGAAATAAGTTTAGATTCTGTATTAAAAATACTTATATTGTGTGCAATTGACTTATTTGTGTTTTACAAGGTCGTGTGAAAATGGAAGAAAAAAGTCGATTTTTGGTTTATTTTGTGGTTTTTAGAAAATGAGAAGAAATTATTCTAGTGACCTAAAACTTTTAGGAGATATTAACCTTACATAGAGTTATAATTTGCACCTCTAAGCATTTTCAAAATTATATATTTTAATCTTCATAAAAAAAAGTTCAAAAAAGGGTGTTTTTTGGCAATTTTGGACTTTTTAGGGACGATTGTGGAACCTAAAGATATTATCCTAGGAGGCTAATATTTTAAGGGTACCCTATTGATGCTAAAAGGCAACTTTTGAGACCTCAGGAGTTTTGAAATTCGAAAATTTATTTTTTTCACTCCACCCTAATGAGCACCCCTGTATTCGAAGTACTACTTCAATCTTAATTGTATATTGAGCTCAAAGTAAAATTTTGTAAATATTTCTTGAATACGAAGGAAAATATCTTTGTTATTCCGAATTCGTATAAAAGTTATAATATGATGGCACAGTAAATTTACGGTCAACTTTGTCAAAAGGAAGTAAAGGACCGGAAATATATTTAGAATTCTAAGCAATTATTCCGAAGTCTTACTTCGATATTAATTGCATGTTAAGTTCTCAGTAAACTTTGACCAAACTAAATTAATAGGAGGGAAAATATCTCTTGAGGTTAACATTTATTAAAAAGTCATATTTCGCTCCGTGTTGAGTTTCAGTAAACTTTGCCGAAAACGGAACAAATAGCACAATTTTTTTTTCTCACAATATTTAGAATGATGCTTTTATTTAGAATCAGAACTCTTTGTTAAAACTATATAGAGTTGGCATTCACATTTGCCATTAAAAGGTTTAATAGGACCAAAAACGTATTTGAAATTCTGTTCTCTTTTAGCAGTTGTACTCCATTAATAGCTTACTTTAAACTTTTAAATTTTTAATCGCACACAGATTTTATAATACAGGGCCTGTAAAATAATTAATGATACTTTTTTTTTTCTGATGCGACTGTACTTCTCAAGCGCGCTGAAACTGGTTAGGTCGGTGGTGGGGATTACTGGTGGGACTCACTCTAGTCCACAGTCACCTAGGAGTCTTTGTTCAGGCAGCATCGTCGTTAAAATGTACCCCTGTTGCAAACGTCGGTTCCAGCTCCAAAATACAGAGAACATTTGAGCGTTACAAGATTAAGTTTTGCGTGGAACTTGGACTTGGTAAATCGGCTTCACAGACTTTTGACATGTGTAAGGAAGTGTTCGGAGATTGTTAAATGCGCATGTGTTTCGGTGACACAAGTGTTTAAGAGATGTCCGGGAGAGCGTCGAGGATGAATCTCAAACAGGGTGTCCGTCAACCAGCAGAACGAACGCAAATGTGGAACGTGTGCATGTTGTGCTAAATTTGGACGGCCGGTTAAGTGTGAGAATGATTGCAGATGAAGTTGGACTTAAAGCCTTCGATCCGAAGGATCCAGGGCTTTAGTTGGGCTTGATAAAATGACAGTTCACAGCATCATGGCTGAAAACTTGAGAAATGCAGGAAACACCTGCTTCATCCTCCAAGACTTCCTGGCCAATAACGGCATCTCTGCACTTTCTCTGCCCGCCTATAGTCACTATTTAAATCCAGACGGCTTCTTTCTATTCGCGAAGATGAAAACATCACTAACAGGGCATCACCATGGAACTCCGGAGGCCGTTAAAACACTGGTACAAGACTTTTAAAGGACATTCTGGAAGCAGACTACAAAGCAGACTTCGAAGCTTAGAAGACCTGCTGGGTTAAGTGTGTGTTAGGCCAAGGGTCTTATTTTGAAGAACTTTAAGTGTGAGTATTAATATCTGCAATAAATTCTTAGAACACAGCTCAGTTTCATCACTTTTTATACAGACCCTGTAAATTCTGTTTTAAACGAAAACAATGCAAACGAAAAGTTTTTGTCTCTGAGTTATGCAGAATCTTGATGGTGTTTTCCAATTCGTACAAATTTTGAAATGCATATTTTTTAGGAAAAAATACACTTAGTATGTGTGTGTGTTTTTTTTTTTTAACGAAATTCGTTTTCTCCATGTGGATTTATATTCATTTGTATTTAGTTATTTTTTTGTAAACTTTAAGCACAAATGAAATGTTAAACAACAACAAAAAATGTTCTAGGTCCTGCGTATGTGCAAATTTAAACATGACCACTGAGTTATTTGAAAAGAAGAATTTTCGAATATTACCTTTAAAATTTTAAAAACCGAAAATTTTAATGTCGATTTTGATGTGCACTCTTTCGATTATCAGAGCACTCTAATGGAAAATTTCATGGTTGAAGGTTTGTATCTTGACACGTAGTACAGAGGCATTGACTTTTATGATGATTGAGATTTGAAAAAGCTAAGGGACATTGTTTGAAGTAAATAATACAAATTATTTTCAGATTCTAATCTTTGACACCTATCGGTTATTAATTCCAAATCAAATAGATATAAGTAGTAACATGTCCCTTTTGGCGCCTTTTTGTAACAGAAATGGCAAGTTTTTTCCTGAACTCGACAGTTAAATAAAGTAATCCTGTTAAAAAAGCCTAAAAATGCCATGAAAATGTAAAATGAAAGCATATGGTATTACCAAATATATGTATCCTAGTAGAAAGTAAATGAAGTAACAAATAACATGGTACATGAAATACACCACCAAGCTCAGTCAATTCCAGCCGAGGACTGTAGTTTCGTGCTTATTAGCACTCATCAGCCCTGCATAGGAGTGACTGAGCTGAAGGTGGAAAACCTCTTAAGGAAGCCAAGAGTGACAAATAAAAAATAAACTGGTAGTTAATACAGAATTAGCACTGACCAGACGAGTGACCGAAACAATGTTTCGGTTCAACTCGAATATTGAAGGCAAGCCATGTACATTCTGTAAGTTACCGTCCAATAACACTCATCAGCCCGGCTGCTGCCGGGCTGATGAGTGCTAATAAGCACGAAACTGCAGTCCTCGGCTGGAATCAACTGAGCTGGTGGTGTATTTCATGTATTTCTCCCTTAGCAATGGCTGTAGGGAGGTAACTTACTGAAAATAACATCGTAGGTGAACCAATTAAACAAGCCTAATACTTTCATAGCATGGTACAAATAAGAGTGACGGTATATAGTATATTTTAGTACAAATAAAATAACTGGTGTAAGGCAAAAAATTTACAATTTGAGTATTTCATGGATTTGGGCTCCTATTTAGTTTCTCTATTACGTGTACCAGTTCAAAAAGAATATATGGGAACATGGGGTTAAGTGAAATGGTGAAATATTTACTCTGCTTTTAGCTTCACCTATTTTGTATTATTTTAACTATATAGTACCATATGTAGTCTATTCCAGTCAGGAAGAAAATACCGCCGAAAATAAAAGCATTTGGTTATACAGGCAACTTTGAAAAATTGCTACTCATATTGTAATATTTTGTTGTAAGTCAAAAATTATTTTTGTTACCATAAAATGATAAAGTACTTGTTATAAACATTTTTAATATTAATTGAGGCCTCCTAATATTCAATGCAGCAAAAATGTAGTTAATAATGAGCTTATTTGTATTTTAAATAAATTGTACAATTGGTCAAGTACATACGGGCCAAAATGGATGGGGCAAAGTGAAATAGTTTGTTTCATTTACTAACTCAATCATTAAATATAAATTACTTTTGTTTTGATTTATTAATTAATTCATTTACATTCCTTCATTTAATTATTCACGTATTTATACATTCATTCTCTTATTTTCTCATTCATTCACTCTTTTATTCGCTCATTTATTTTTCTTCATATATTAATTGATTTATTAATTTAATTATTCGTTTTTTGTTTCATTATCTTTTCATTGATACATTCAACTTTTCATTTACTGATTCTTTTGATCAAAAATATGTTTCATAATCAAATAGAAAATATTTCATTTGAAAAATATTTCATTTTTCACTTTGCCCAACGGAAAAAAAATAGTGAAAATTTTACAATTCTTTTTTTTTTCTTTGAAGACTTAAATTTACTGCCAAAAGTAAAAAATACTGTTTCAACGCAAGTTTTATAATAAAAAAAAAAACAATGTGCTTTCTTTATGTGCTGTAAATTTCAATGCAAATTTCCAATTTGTTCATTTTGAAAAAACACCGTCATCTTAACCATTTCATTTTGCCCTACATTCCCCTACAAAATTTACTGGCTACTAGGAGGACACAAAAATATTCCACTAACTTGAATTACTGTTGGGATATGAATGATAGTGGTGTAAGTCAGTTTCCATGTCATGCATCTAAGATTTTCTACTTTCTTTTAATTCATATTTTGTTTTTACATGTATCGGACTTTTGCGAAACCCATCGCAAGTGTAAAATGTATAAGTCATTTAAAGGAACTTGAAACAAGTACAAAGAACTTTTGATAAAAGTTGACACATAAGAAAAAAAATATTTTTAACATAAATCCTTCTTTTCAAGTCGAAATTTAATGTGTCTTGATGATTTTTCAGATATTTTTGCAAAACCTTCAACCAGTGGGAAAAAAATGTTGGATTAAACTAACCTTGAGGTTCATATGAACTCGCCAAAATAAATGTGAAATTGAAACAATTTACATTACGTTTGCATTATTTTCACAATAATAAACAAAATATTTCAGGTAACGGCGTTCTCCCATACCCCCTTTCAACTACAAGCATTGCCTTCCTTTACTTGAAGCTAAGTTACGAGCATAATCACGAAATTTAAAGCATTTTTTTTTTTGTTGAAAAATATAATGAAATATATCGCTTATCTTTACCATTTCTATGATCCAATCGACTATATCGAAATTTTCTATGCATTCTAAGAATGTATCTAAAGCTAAGAGTTAGTGGTCTTCTAATGCGCTAAACGAATTTAAAAAAAAAAAAAAAAAAAAAAAAAAAACATACTCTTTCTCCAGAAAATTCATTTCCCTTCAAAGAAAAACGAAGAAAAAGCAGGAAACTTTTTTCATCGCAAGCCCCCATGAGAAAAAGAAGTTTAAAGTTTCTTCAGATGCGAAATTAAACTCATCAGAATGGTTAATACTGGTTCGACGATTAGAAGACGTCTGAAAATAATCGATTCCAAAGAATTTGTTTTATCCAATGAACAAACCTTCTTTTACTCCAGAGATTTTTTCCGAGGCAAAGGAACAAACAATATTTTACGCGGAGTTTTGTTCTAACTCGACGGTTGAAATTAACAGCAATAAATTGTAAAGAAAGAATTTCTGCTTGTTACTTTTTAAAAGTGATTTTTCAACCAACTTAAGTTTTTTATTCGTAAGTCGGGAAGCGCACTTATCATGCAAAACAAATTCCTTTACTTTAATTAGAAATTTCGTTATTATTATTAGTAGACTTTTACTGCAGCTTATACTGCCGTGGGCAGGTAAACAGCAGTATCTACAGAAATGAGATTGAAAGAAACGCGTTTTGGATTCAATACTAACAGTAGAGAAATGTTGCAATTAGACCGTTTTTTCAGCATATACCAAATAAGCAAGCTTGTACAATAAAGCTAACGTACAATAGATGAAAAAAAAATAATTAATTTGAATTCTGAAATTTTTAATTCAAATTGTGTTTCGCAATCACGCGTTGCGACAAGGTCCTACTCATTGGAGTTATTGTTCCCAGAAACGGTTCCTGTTCTCCCAAGCCTGCCCCTCCTCCTGGGCGGTTACATGTGTATAGTTGTGTGTGTGTATGAGCGTGCGTGTGTGTAGGACATGGACCATGGACGTCACCGATCAGGAGAAGTGGAATTCGGGGGACAGTGCTCAGGACCAGAGGAGCCGCTTCTGCAGAGAACGGTGGGCGGGAGTGCTGAAGAGGCCCCTGGTCCAAGCTGAAAAAGGAACCGGACATCAAAGACGGTCAAGTGAGAACAATAAGCAATCGTGATTGCTCAAAAATATTAAAAAGGAAAAATTTGCAGTCACTGTTCTTTACCTGCCCACGGCAGCATATCCCTGGTTATAGTTTTCTTATTTTATTTTACAGTATTGCTTCAGGCTATTATTAGCTTCCCCACCACTGTGCGGAATGACTAGTGTCAATAAAATCAGCAACTATTCCCGTTGAGAAACGCTTCTTATTAAATTTTTGAGCGAATATTACTTCACGTATCAGGTTGAAGCACGTAGTCAAGCTTGTCGAGAAAAATGTTCATATTCCATCCTTGGAACAAATTGCGCCAAAAGCTAACCAGCACCAATTCACATAGGGAACCACCCTCCTTTTTGGTTTTCATACTGATTGTTTTCTGCTGTAATGCCCATAAGAAAATTGTTCACATGCCTACATTCAAACAGATATTTCCAAAAAAAAAGGATCAACATTGACTCAGCGCTGCCTAAAATGTGTAACTCAAAAAAAAAAAAAACTCGAAAACTGAAAATTTTCACGATTGTAGTACTTTTTCGAAAAATATATTTTACACAAAGAAGAAAGGACAAGTATCATGAATACAGAAAATAAAATTTGTAAACTAATTCTAGTTGAAGTGTCCTGTAATTTGCATTGAAAATGGACTCCTCTCTTTTTCCCAAATTGAAATTCGATCGAGTCCTTTCGTATAAATACAATTGTTTTAATGAATTTAATTTGTTCTCGAATGCATACTAATTTAAAATACCTTTTAAAAAGCATGTTGTTAACATCTAACTTTACTTCTCCAAAATTGAAATCACGTACTCAAAGTAAAGGTTTCCATTACAAGAAAGTAATTTTTCAAGTTTATCAAAGTGCTGTCTACCGTATAAGTTTTAAAACGTTTTAAAACAGTATGTTTGTCGAGAAACATGAGAAATATTTGCACATGGTGTTTAATTTACGGGAAATTTCATGCAATACGTTGAGATGAATAGTAATAGAATTTCGTATATTTCGGTATACGTCTCATGCTTCTCACGAACTACAAACTTATTTTGATTAAATCCAAAAACTGTTGATCAAAAACATAATTCATTGAACCCTAACGATTTAACCTCCTATAAAATTTACTCTCCATCTAAATTCTCTTGGATGAAAATTATGTAATCCATAATGCTTTCAAATCACGCGTTTATTTGGGAATTTCGGCCATGCTGTCTTTTTGTAATATGTTCTCTTAAAAATATTATGCCCCATAAACATTCTGGTAGCATTCGAAAAAGTAATACATAAGGGGTTTGACGGTAGTCAACTACTACTTGTGCCTTTTCATTTAACTTTCGCTTTTAATTATGTAAAAATCTTACAGAAATAAGATGAAAAACAAAAAAAAAAAAAAAATCCTAAGAAGTACAACCCTGAATAAAGGAATTCATCGTAATAGAATTCGCTTTTCTATGACTTCGCCGTTTTTATTATCGAATCAATACGAAAGGTTGTTAAACAAGTGACGAAAAAAAGTCATCATCGAGCAAGCTGTCTTCATTCGCCAAGTGGCGCGATTTTGTTCCGTACCATTTGTCCTTTCGTTTCGAGGAAATGGAACGAGAGTTGACAGATGGAGCAAGCAGGTGGATTGGCGGACGTCAGACAAGTGGAAACCATTGAAACTGAAGACGTATTACTGAAACCAATATGATCTTTTAATTCTCTTTAAACCACTTATCGCACTTTCCCGTGTATTGAACGGGTGGAAGTTACCGGCAAATGACAGTTATATTAAAATCAGATTTATTGTCATGTACGTAGAAAATTTACATGCTCATAACAAACTTTTTTTTAAAATCAAAGATAAAAATTTACACTTCAGATGCACTAGATAATCTAGTTACTTTTTCCTACCCCTTAAAGATACAAAACCATGTCATATGTATTGAAGAATAAATTAAGAAATGTGAGAATAGACTTCACACACCAATCAAATTCAATACAATGGCAAACCTTTCATTCCTGTGCACTACATAAATATCAAAATCTTCTGTCACTTTTAAAATCTAACTTTAACAAAATTGATTTAATTTTAGGAGAAGAGAAAATAGTTTCATACATTTCATTCAAATAATAATAAAATAAAAATAAAGTACTTTAATGAACAGCAGAAAGTTGCTACTAGATCTACAATAGAAATGTCAGCTTATTCCTAGCAAGTACACAACAATTTTATAAGTATTATTATTATTATTATTATTATTTCGATGCATAGCAAAAAAAGAAGAAAAAGTCAAATAATTATTCAATGCAAAAACAGCTCTTGTCTTTAGCTATATTTAAAAGGTAATTAATTAATTTTGATTGATCAAAATAAAGCAGTCACAAATTGAATTATATTAGACTTACAGTAGGTGTTAAATCATGAATTACTAGGCAAAAAAGATATTTAGATAATGGCTTTTTTGCAACTATAATTACAAAAGATATACAGAAATCATACTTCCTCAAACACCAGGAAACTAAAAAATGCATGACAAAACATCCTATGAAGTAAAAACTAAATTTACAATTCAAATACACTAGATAATAGAATGTCGTTTTTTCTTTTCCTATCCCCTTTACAGAGAAACAAATAAATAGAAATAAATAAAAGAATAAAAAGCAATTTTATCGCTAAGTCGTTTAAGAAATACAGTATATTTATAGCAGAGTTGAAGAATCGAATAAAAAATTCTCTATAGCCGAAATTTCATAATAAAAAGTTACAGTAAAGCGTGAAGAAGGATTGAAGCTGTTACGCTATAGCCTTCAATTTGCTATGTACGGCTTCAATAGAAACGGGAGCGAATGTACTAATACGGGAACAAACTTTATAAACAAATTAAATATTATTACAAGAGCAAACCTTGTACTCTAGTGCACTACAAATATTAAATTAATATTTTTTAATAACTAGCTGTGGAAAAAATGACTTAACTTTTAGACCTGTTTTGGTACAACTCGAAGCATTGTATTTAAATTAAGTTTGTGAAACCAATAAAAAGTATAAGGATAAGGAATCGTTATGTTTTCTTTTGGAAAGTCATTGTAGTTACGTATTTTACATAAAAAGTATTATATGGTCGAAATTGTGGGTTGTCGATTCACTGGAGGTCGAAATCAAAATAAAAAACTCTTAACCAGTGCTAGTTTAACTTAATGTAATTTTTAATATTAATTACAATCAACTGTCTACAAAGTACTAGTTCAATTAGAACCAGTAGAGATCGACTGACCGATTTTACACTATTTAATATTTAATAGCGAAAAACATAACATATACACTTCGACTACTAGAATGAATTGGTACTAGACTTTTTTCACAAAAATGTATAACGAATGTTAATCATGTCTTAATTCGATACTATTTTACCAGAAACGAAAGTTGGAGAAAAATTAATCGACAATCCACTATTGGCAACTAAACTTAAGCCTATCATTGGAACTAATATAAATATAGTATAATAACAACGGATCTGCATCAAATAAGTTAATGTCTTCAGCTGCCTGCGAATCTAGTGTACTCGAAATTAGGAGAAATAAGACTTAAAGCACATAATTTTCATCACATACTTTCCTATACAGCGTTAACAATCGCCGATGTAAACACCACGTTGTCCATCGCTTAGCAACACGGAACGCTAAAGCGTCCTCTAGTAGTACCGGGTCCGAAGAAGCAGCCCAGCTGCTCTCCGTTACTTTCGTGGCGGCCCCGGTTCTGTTCTATTAGAAATAGATAGGCTAGACCAGGGGTTCCAAAATTGGGTTCCGTGGCACCTGGGGTGCCACAGGGAGAGTTGAGGGGTTCCGGGAAGTATCAGTGGTTGAATACGCATACAGGCGTCTCTCGTGTAACACGGTACTTGTACAACACGGTTTCGGTTTACACGGTACGAATTTTGCGACTATTATAACACGGATTCAATATTACAAGGTACAAAACCTTAATTTAATACCACACGTTCGATATGAAACAACAAAAGTTGTTCCTCCATATTTTTATTTTACATTAATCTGCATAAACTTTCTGAATGAGTTGTGGCAACAGCTGATTTAGTTTCCCTCACGTTATAGTTAGTTCTTATAGTTTGTGTGAATTCTTATGAATTCTGTTCGTACAGTCCATTTAATAAATCAGTTTTTTCTTTTGTGACTATGATTGAAGTCATGTTTGAGAGAAATTTTGTGCCTTTATTCATCACATTCAGCAACTGCACTGGGATAATTTCTATGGCAAAGTTTCTCCTCACATAATTCTAGACCTCTACAGCAGTGGTAGAAAAATGCACTCCGAGATTTTCTCCAAGGAGCAAGATTCCCTTCGTTCACACAATTCATCTTGGGGAAACTCCACTCCTAAAAGACTTTTATAAAGTTTGTATCCCGCGAAAAGTGCAACGGGTGTTTAAAACTCTGCTCCGGTAATGACTGCTAAGTCCCGCATTCCGCTGTGCGAAGCACATTCCAAAGCTTAGAAGAATTTTTCTCTTCTGCCCTTTTGCAGTATCGATCGAACATTATTATCAAGAAAAGGAGCTTTTGCTAATTCCGCGTGTGAATGCTTATTTGCATTTTCTAGATCGCGGAAACAGTTGTTTTTTGAAACAGCTAGCTCCAGACTGAAGAAGAGGCTCTTGACAACAACGACACTGGTGGCCGAATTTTACTACATAGTATTGTGCTTTAAAAACTTCGTTTTAAAAAAATGCTTTGGTTTCTGTCCACAATTTAGACGTAGAACTTGAAATTGAACATCTAATTACGTTCGACTTCAAAACATTAAGCTTTTGAACAAAGTTATTTCATACTAGCGGTACCCGCATGGCTTTGCCCGCAGTAGAAAATTAAAAGTTCATTTGGTTCACATGCATATTTTCAAATAATAGATGATGAATTTATCTCCAATGTGCTATGTTTATTTGTTCGTTCATGTTATGGTAATTTGATCATCCACGTTATGGTGATTTACTCGTCCATGTTATGGTAGTTGTCAACTTTACTGGTTATTGTCAATCATAAGTATCAAAACAGGTAAATAAACATGGCAGTATGTGAATGCGTTCTTTTTTCATTGAAACTAACCATTTACTAGCAGTCGGAACTTAACGCTTTTGTGATTCAGTTATCTCTGTTTGGGAGATTCAAGTTTTTCAACAAATCTTCATTGTTTTATTTTTCATGTTAAAAGTGATATTAGAAGAACCATTTATCATGGAAGGGTTCGAGCAAGGTTTGTACTCTATTATTCATCAATTTACATGCATATATTTTTCCTTTTTCTCTTAATGCATTTCTTCAAGCCTCACAAAAACACATCCCCCTCTTTTTATTTTCTTGTAAGACAATGTTTTTAAAATATTCTGCTCTCATTTGTACTACTTCCTAGTTTTTCTATAATATTGTCTATTTTGACAATCTGTAGCAAAAGTTTGCACAGAAAAATAATAAAGCTATAAGTAGAGCAGACTATTCATTTTATATTTTTTTCTTTTTTCGTTTATTTTTGGGTTTACAAGTTTCAGTCTGGTGCATGAGTTGAAAACAAGTACAGGATATTATAAATTAGATTATAGAAGGACAATTTGATGCTACTGACTGACTTCAAAGTTAGACCCAGATATAAAACAGGGTGATATTTTTCAATTTCGATATTTTCAAGAGAAATCCCTAAGTTCAGCTAGTTCCATTTCTGTTTGCTTGAACTTTGCATCCAATAGCCTTTATGTACTGTCTTTTATAATATTGTGTAGTTGATTTTGAGTCGTACTCATGACTGAAGCCATAAAACATAAAAGTAATCGAAAAAGCTCAAAATTATGAAAATAATAATGTATTTCTATTTATAGCTTTATTATTTTTTCGGGCAAACTCGGGAAAACTTTTGCTGCAGATTATTAAAATAAACATTCTAAAGTAACATGGGGTATAACTTAGAAGTAGTACAAATTAGTAGACAGTGTTTAAAAACATTCATTTTTACATAAAATATTTCGAAAAAAATTAATGATATTTTTGTGATGTTTCAAGACTTGCATTTAAAAAAATACTTAACAGTCTTAAAAAGTTAAAATTGATAAATAATAGAACACAAACCTTCCCTTAGCCCATCCATAATAAATTTTTCTTCTCATATAATTTTAACGCGAAAAATAAGGCGTTGAAGGTTTATTGTAAACCTCTGTGTCGTAAACAAAGACAACCGAATCAACAAAGTGCTAAGTTCAGACTGCTGGCAAATTTTTATGGATAATTTCAATGAAAAAAGAACGCTTCCACATAATGGTATGTTTATCCACCTGTTTTGATACTTAAAGCCGATACCAATCAGCAAAGTTGACATTTTGACTTTTAGCTAGCTTTTTGGCTCAAATACCACTATGTACAGCATTCATGGACCAGATTCAGAATTTTTATGCAGACAAAGAAAAAAATATCGAACTCTTTTTATTTTCTTCAAATTGTTTATGACTTATCACATTTTCTTTAAAACTACATGAGCTGTAATTCAAAACAAGTAATAACATCTGTACAACAATGGGAAGACATTTTTTGAGTTAAAAAAAATAATCTTGTAACAATATATGCACACACGTACATACAACACACAGCAGTGACGCAGCTAGAAAATAATTAAGGGAAGGGGGAGGGGGGGAATACAATAGGAAAAAAAATCTCATCATTTTTATACATTTGATTTGTTCATAAAATCTCTCAATTTTGAAACTTGTAGTTTTAAGAATGCAATTTTAGACGGTCTTTGGTGATATAGGGGGAAGAACGGTACAGGGGACTACACGGAAATTTGTAGAAATTGAAGCCTTAAAATTCGCTTATAGGACATATTTGTTGACGTTAGAGTAAGAGATGGAGCTTCGGGACTCTTCCCGATCTCTTTTTTTTTTCTTTTCTCTTTTTGAAAAACAAATGGAAATCAATTCCGCATCACCCTTCCATTTTTTTTGAAATGGCTGTCCAAAAACCGCAATTGCAGACAACTTTAAAGATTTATACGTGAAAGGGTTCTGGAGCTTTCCCATGGATTTTTTTTTTCAAAATTTAAGTCCTAAAAACTTAAGCACAATATTCTATGATAATATGAGGAGGGTTTCAGAGACTACTCCACTTAATTTTTCATAAGTGGCTGTTTAAAAAACAAATTTTTTGATGACATTAAAAGAAAGCGGTTCGGGGACCATTGTCCGAACATTTTCTGAAAAGGAAGTCTTAAAAACGCAATTGTAGGACCATATTTGGTAACATTAGGGGCAACAATCTTTCGAAATTGAAGCTCTAAAAACGCAATTTTAAGCGCTTTTCTGACGTAACTTTAAGCGATGTTGTAAGGTAATCGGAAAAATAATGATTTCTTCTCTAAATTGTCATTATATTATGTTAATTACGTGAAGAGACATAGAGACAAGAAAGGAATAAACGGTCTAACTTGTGCAAATGAAAGCTTCCTCCTTTACTGTATGTTGTTTATTTTACATAGCCTGAATTGCGTAAGAAAAACATTCAAGCTATGTAAAATAAACAACTTACAGGCTGGGTAACGGTCTCGGCGAATCCTGCTGCAAATATTGAGGTTCACAATGCGTTGGTATTGAGAAGGGGGGGGGGGGGGACACACGCACACACAGATAATCCGCGACAGCGTTATATCCGTATCTCATTAATATTACACTTTTTTAGCAGATAAGATAATCCGCGAATTATACGCAGGAAAATATGCATGTACGCAAAAAAAAAAGGAAAATAAATAAAAAGTTTTAAATTATTGTCTGAAAAAAGTGAGGGGGGCCCGGCCCCCCTCACGGCTCCCCCTCCATCTCCCACGAATCACCACTGAATACTATTCATGCTTTGAGTAAGCTGAAATACGTGTCAACATAGGGAGATTTGGCATTTCCTGTGACGGATAGGGTTAAAAGTTTGAGAGCCACTAATTTGTTACGGTTGTTTGTACTCTATATTCCCACCCTTTCACAAATTATTTTTAAACCCTTTTTTACGGTACTTTTTCTTAAAGAATGGTAAGTAATACAAAGATGTTAAAATCGCTAAAAAATGTCCATTTTGTTGAGATTTCAAGTGCGAAAGTAATTTTTTTATTCGATTTTAACTAAAACTCCAACGAAAAGGTTCGATAAAATTTTACGCCTGCAATGCGTTCTCGAACTTTTAAAAGACAATGTAATTTTCTGGGCTAAAGAGTAGAGTTGCTTTCAATCTCACGCTAAGTGATAATGACGTTTATTTTGCAAAGAGCGTACAAGGGGAGATCATTCGCAAGATAAATTCCTTACAACTTCCAGTGTAAAATAGAAGGATCAAAGAATTTGTTATTGAGAGGCACAAGCGACCTGTTATAGTTGGAAAAGATAGATTTAAAATTTGTAGTTTATAAAAATTCGTTCGAAGTTTCTCTCGAAACTTATCATCATACTTTTAAATCAGTATGCCCATTGCACATTGGATTTTAATAGGCTAAAAGATAAAACATTACAATTTTGAAAATGTCAAAAAAAATAAATAAATAAATAAATAAATAAATAAAAATAAATAAATAAATAAGTAAAAACGAATAAATAAATACATAAATAAAGAAATAAAATAAAATAAAATGAAAATAAAAACGATCTCCTAAACGCATTTGATTTTAATAACATAAGAACACATGAATAGAAATAAATGATGTAGATAAGACTTAGGCTGGTGAGAGGCACATGTTTCGGGTATGTGTGTGTGTTTTATTTATTATTACTTATTCATTTATTTATTTATTTAGAAACTCCTCAAAGGTTGCTAATTTTCTTGTGCCCTTATCCTGCGATAGCTTTTTCCTGCGTAAGTACAGACTTTTAAAAAACACATTTTTTTTTTAAATAATTTTTTCATTGGATAAGTATTTGCGTATGTATAGTCTTATTATATTTTACCGACTATTATTCAGTGAAATATGATTCAGCGCTCGTGAGCAGGTACATAAGCATTTAAGAACTTCTACGAAAATAAAATCTTTTTTTTTTTTAAGTTACATTTTACGATTGCAGTTATTATTCTTTTTTACATTGAACTCAAGAGAAACATTTTATTTACTTTTTTTCCATGGGAACACTTTTCGTTGCCACTCATTTTAAGTTTCGGGAATTTAATAAATGAATAAAATCGAAGTGACACTATATTTTAGAATCAAAATTTGATTACACTCGAAGCAAGGCCATAAGATTGATTACCCGCGCACTTGATCATCCGCTTTTTGTGGATTATCAGTGCGTTTTGATCATTTTTTGATCATTCATCTTCTTTTAATTAACCATGCAGTTCGAACATACCTTTAAATGTAGAGTTACTCTGATAATGTGATGCTTGACCTTGAACGAGCTCATTTATGTTTGGGTTTAAACGAAATGAAATTCTTTTATTGTCACAACTCCTACCAATCTTTATCGCAACGCAAATCGGTCTTACTCAAATCAATTGTAATAAATGGGGTCTTTTATGTCTGAGCGGATCGGAAGTCTATCTATGTAAAAATTCCCTTTACATTTTGTTGTTAGAGATAATGTAGCTTGAAGCAAAAATGATCTAAGTCATGCAATAAAAGTTCTGAGAAAAGCGAGTTCCAAAAAAAAAAAAAAATATTTGCTAAATAACATTGTAAAGGAACAACTGCCTTCGCTACTAATATAGTGTGGGCCTGACAAGTCAAGCCATGAACTTGACAATGTCTATTACCTTTTTGGGGGGTAATATGGAAAGCACTATGCGCTGAGTTAAGTGGTGTTTCTTTCGTTGTACTTTTGCAAAAGTATTCCAACTCAAATTTGCGCAAAAAACACGTTCCTTTTTCACAGAACGCACCGAAAAGAAGTAAACATTGCTAAGATCATAGCTCAACTTATCAGAGGACACTACACCATCTATTGGCGCTAAACAGGTGGAGAGTTTCTCCTAACCTGTGTGTTTGTGTTTATGAACAGAAAGAGTCAAAACTGTGCATTATTTTTACGAAAACGATGAAATTAGCCGGGTGATGCCAGGAATGAAAGATTGTGTAACAGTTACTCTGCCAGATGGAGGCAAGAAAAAAAATGTCAAAAAGACTTATTTAAAAAAATTAACCTTTGTACTGGTTTTTTCTCCAAATTTTTATTTTTGACACTTCCACCGCTAGGCTTCACATATACAAGTTAAGCAATTACTCCTCTAAAAGAAAGTGAATTATGATCGAAATTTCATAGCTTTTAATCTTTAATACAGATTATTTAACCCTTTAACCTCTATTAAGTTTTTATTTTTAATAATTATTTACCTCACACGAAAAGCAATTTCAATTCATTTCTATGTTCGTTTATGTCTTTTGCTAGAAACCTCCAATAGCTTCATCATGCATGTTAAGTTACAAAAATTAAATTCTTCAAGTATTTTTAAAGTTGAACTTGCAGATTTTGAGATTAACATAATTAAATTGCAACATAAATGAAAATAAGCGTTTGGATATTATTTTGAAATATTAATTTTAAAAACTGAACTATGCAATAAACATTTTCGCTTACTTTTTTGATTTCTAATAACAAGGCAACTTATAGTATAATTTTTAACATACATAAATTTCGTTCTCTTAAGGTTTTTTTCTTTTCGGTTAACTTCTAAAACCAGGCGCCAGTTAATTAAAATTTTATATTAAAAACAACTCGTTGTCATTACCAAACACATACCTCTGAAAAAGGGAAAGCAAAAAACGACCGACTTGGAAATGCTGAGAATGCAGCAATAAACAAAATTCGCCGCTTTAGCAATATGCTAATGAAGTCGGGAACTCGTTTCTGCGTTAAAAACCCTAACTTCAATCATTAAAATTCAGTTTGTGTTGCCTGACGGAGACTTTTAATGAAATTTTGCTTCAAATTGGATACTGACATTTTCCAGTGTAACGACGGAGATTAGGTAAACGGGAGATTGATACTTTAAAAAATTAAGCAATGCTATTTATTATTGTTGTTTTACATACATTATCACAAAAACAAGTCAATTCTATACTAATTGTACTATTTACTAGTTGCGTTGCCCGACTTTTCCTGGTCTACCTTGAAAATAAAAGTTGTGTCTAGTGAGGTATGTGCAATGATCAGGCTTGAATAATAGGAAAAAAACATCATACAAAATGTCCCTTCCCAAACCATGACAACTGATATTAATATTGTTAAGAAATTAAAATGACAAGATGATGGAAATAATGGATTCAAGAAACGTAACCATGGAACCGCAAAATAAAATAGTTAATAACTATAATGGAAATGAGATTTGTCGAATTTGATTTAAAAAGGCTTGTAACTTTCTTTCTTTTGGAGATATAAGCTTATTTTTTCTACCATAGGTAGAGTAAGATCTGGAGTAAAAAATGTCGCTTTTTCCAATGGTATCAAAAAGAAAAGTGTGCGGCAACTCTTCACTTTTTATTGATATATTTAATGAAGAAAGTAATGCCTAAATTTCAGCAATGCCTAAAAGAATGCGAGCTAAAAGCAAATATCTCCCGCCGTAATCAAGTTAGAGCATTTAAACTAATTGCGTAGAACGCGGAAAATTCTATCCTTTACAACGTACATAATATTAATATATGTGCAAGTAATTTTTCACCCCAATATTCGACAATTAGTGAAAATTGGGCTTAAATTTGAATAAAAAAAAACTACAGTTGCCGCCGCTTATATATATGAATCACGTTTTTTCTAAACAGTTTTGATCCCACAAAAGCGGTTGATTCAATAAAGCGCGGCTATTTCAATAAAGCTGGATCTTATTCTGTTTTCGACGATTTGATTCAGTAAAGCGGTTGATTCAGTAAACCATTGATTCAATTAACCGGTGTCCACTGTATTCATCGGATTTTTTTCAAACTGGTCTGCAAGCCCTTCCAGTGCTGAAAGAAAGATACTGCAAACTTCAGCGAAATCGGCCGAGTAGTTCGAGTTTTGCTCGTTCGAACACAGACTCTTTTTGGAGACTTCATTTTATACTATGTAGAGATTCTACGGTTTGCCTTGTGTTGTAAGTGATTTGAATACACTACGGAGTAAATTAATTGGGACTAAGAGTTTGTAGAGAATGTATGCCCATACTCTCATGTAGACCTGAAAATTCCAAGTCTCGGTTACTAGTAGGGCTGGACGATATCAGAATTTTTATGCCGCAATATATCGCTCTCCAAATACCGATATTTTCGATACATCGATAGATTTAGGTCGTTAAATTCAACATTTTATGGAGTGGGGGACTTCAAAGCCTATCTGCAACAGAGAAAAGCCGTAGGCCATCTTGGTGAATAAATATTTTAGCAATTTATTCTAATAACATAGCAATAGCAAGGATTCTCATGTGTTAGTGTCGGGGGGGGGGGGGGGGGATCATGAGGCAGATTATACCACAGAAACTTTTGGAGAAATTACTTTAGAAGAATGTAAGTCTATTTATTAGAGGGTCGCAATTCTTGAGGGAAAAGGGTGTTTGATAAAACTGAGGGGTGCCACCGCAGTAGGAGGGAATGGGCACCCCTAGTTACATCATCTGTATATTAAGATATGCAACAGAGAAACGCCATTGGACATCTTGAAAAGAAAATATTCTATCGATTTATTCGAATGATAATAGCTAAAGCAGGTGCGCAAATTTAGGGGGGGGGGGGAGGAGTCTTGATGCTGAGTATACAATTGGAATTATCAGAGAAGTTCCTTTACGGGGGGGGGGGGAGGGTCAGGAGGCAGACAATGAAATCAAATTTTTTACAGAAGTTTTTTAATCCATTAAAAAGATGGTGGCGTTTTTCTTTTGTTTGTGGGAACCATGATAAAATTGAGGAAGGCCCCTGCACTTGGGGAGGAAAATGGGCACCCCTAGCTACATCACGTACATTATAAGATCTGCAATGCAGAAAAGTCATCGAAGATATTAATTAGCAATTAACTATGCCATTGAAATTATCAGGGAACTTATTTTAAAAGTATTTTAGTCTCTTAAATAGGGACTCTTTTTTGGGGGGGGTGGGGGAGGGGTGTTCGGTAAAATTAAAAATGTGGGGAGCCATTGCACTTATTGGGGATTGGCAGCCCTAGCATTATCATCTACGTAGGTCAGTCAGAAAGTTAATTGAACTTCTTCGTAAATCAGTTCCGTCTAAGACAATTTTGATGAAATTCTGTGGCAATACTTAAGACATGTACCCTTATCGTCTGATGTAGCGGCTTCCCCAAGAAAAGTTCAGTTTTTCTGATTATCATTCGCAAACATGTCTGAACAGCTGCAAATAGCATTCAAATTGGGAATGCGCGCAGTGATTCAATTCTGTGGGCAAAAAGGTGCAACTGCACTGAAATTTATGTGCAGTAGCATGAAGTGTATGGTGAAAATGCAATGTTACGATGAGCTATTGTGAAATGGTGCAACATGTTTGAGAATGTATGTACAGATATTGACGACGCTGAGCGCGAGGGAAGACCAAGTTTAGGTGGGAAGTGTGGAATCCCCTTCACAAGTCACCCTAACCTTTCACCTCCTAACTTCGATGTTTTTGGTCTCATAAAACAGGAACTTACAAAGCGATGATGCCATTCGGATGACGAAGTGAAAGCTGCATAGATGCTTATCGGACATTGGACGGGATTCCTTTGCAGAAGGCATCGAAAAACTTGTATCACGCCTGGACAAGTGCTTACAGAACGGAAGTGGTTACGTTAAAAAGTGGATTTTTAATGGAACTTTAAGATAACAATAAAGTTATTGTAAAATTTCAATCCTTTTTCTGTTTTCTTGAGTAGTGCAACTAACTTTCTGACTGACCTTCGTATGCAATAAGATCTGCAATAGAGAAAAGCCTACGAAAATCTTGAAATGTAAGTATTCCAGCAATTTATTCTAATGATAAAGCTGGGGTTCCCATTTGAAGGGGGGGGGGGCGGTATGAAACTGACAATACCACTGAAACTATTAGAGGAGTTATTTTGAAAGGATTTTAGACTCTTCACTAGGGGAGCCCATTTTGGGGGGGGGAGGGGGGTGACGCTCAGTACAATTGAGGAGTGCCGTCACAGTTGGAGGATGTGCTTCCCTAACTAAATTTATATATTGAGATCTGCAATGATTGAAGCCATCGAACATTTTGAAACCTAAATATTAAAGTAGTTTATCCAATAATAATTGCTAAAGCAGGGATATGCTCAATAGGGGGGAGGGGGTATGAGGAAAACTATGTAACTGAAAGAATCAGATGTTATTTCAAAAGGATTTAGCCTCTTTTTTTGAAGATCCTGTCTTTTTTTTTGAAGGGCGGAGGTGTGGTAAAATTGAGGGGGGGGGGGGGGGGCAACGACACTTGGGGAGAATTGGCACTCCTAGCTACATGATCTGCAGTAGAGAAAAGTCCTCGTAAATCTTGATTCGTAAATATTTCAGTATATTTTTCTATTGATAATATCTGAAGTAGAATTGCCCATGCGTGGTGGGAGGGGGGGGGGGGGATGAGACAGACTTTACCACTGAAATAATTAAAGAAAGTTTTTTTAAACGGATTTTAGTCTCTTTAATGAGAGGTCACATGTTTTTTTTTTTTGGGGGGGGGTCGTTAAAGTTGAGGAGGTCATCTTTGGGGGGGAGGGACACTTGGACATATATCTACGCATATCAAGATCTGCAATTGATAAAAGACCTCGGTTAGTAATGTGTCTGTAATTTGCTCAATAATATTCGCTTCAACGACCCTCCCCCCGCTTACGTGGTGAGGGGAGTCGCAAGCACAGACCAAATTGTTGAAATTTTACTAAGGTTACTTGAAAATTTTCAAGTCTTTGTGAAGCAGACCTCATTATTAGGGAATAACATTTTTAGGGGGGGGGGAGGTGCCGTGTAAACTTTCGAGGATGGGGGGTGTACCACCCATATTTAAATCATCTGCACATTAAAATTTTCTTCCTTTACATAATTTACAAAAACCAGAAATGCAAGTTTATTTTTGGTTTTCTACGACAATCGAAGTTTTCCAGAGAACCGGAAATCCTAATATATGTTACCCCAATTCGGCAACCTATGTTCGATGAGTCATATCAAATAAAATATCGGATCTTGAACGGAAAAGATATAACCCCGTTAGTTTCGATACCACTTCAACATCAACAACGTATTTCCTTGAAATCAAACGCGTAAAAAACGACGTATCGGAAGTCATGCAAACGGCTTTACTTCTCAAAGACGGAAACTAACATACATTTTCGGAATTCTTAGATCTTCGGAGTTGTAAAAACTGCTTTAGCATCCAGAGTTATATTCATCCAATGGAACAAGCGTCTCTTGGATTCTATCTGAATGAAGCAAGTGAATTCTCTTACGCAACCCTGGCTTTAGACACGGCGCGGTGCTGCATTGGCACGTTCTCAACGCAAAAAGTGACGAGATACAATTTTTTTGTTCTGCAAAGCACGAAAATACTGAAAATTTTGCTCGTAATCAGAACAACGGAAAAAGACATGAAAATCCATAAAACTTCTGGGAAATCTGGAAGAGTTGACGTATGATTCACTCATTAAGCACGAAGAATTATGAATAAAAATATGCATTTTTAAGTCATTATTTCAATTAATTCTTAGTTAAGTCCGGTCAGACGATATATCCGACAGATTTTAACCTGAATATCGTTACCGCGGTAATAAATATATATCGATACATAACGGTTTATCGGTACATCGCCCAGCCCTAGCTAGTGGATTTTTCAGCTTGCTAGCACGTTTTTGCTGAACGTACAAAAGAAAATAAAACGAGCTGATGTGTGACATCACATGACTTCCTTTTACTCCACTTTAATGTCATTTCCTCATTACTGGGAATTTTAATGTGATTCAATAGTTTACTCTCTAAATATTACCAACAGTGGATAAATTAAAATCAGATTTAAAAAAAAATCGCCAAATTTGTCGCGAAGTTGACGACAAAACTTGGCGACCAAAAGACTGGCGATATATCGCCAAGTGTCCGCCAAATTATAACACCACTTGAGTTTACATCGAAATCAACAATGATTCCCCCCCCCCCAAAAAAAAGGGGCAAAGACCCCTTTAGAAACACCCGAATGCAACCAAAAGGGGAGGTGCACAACTAGACCCCACTAGGAGTCTACGTACTAAATTTCAATTTTCTAGGACATATCGTTCTTGAGTTATGCGACATACATACGCACATCCGCTCATCCGCACATACAGACGTCACGAGAAAACTCGTTGTAATTAACTTGGGAGTCGTTGGAACGGATATTTGCGTGTCTATACGTTCTTAGGCACTTATCCACGTGTGATCGAGTCGAAAAAAAAAAACTCCATATTCATTCGAGGGAGAGTAAAATGGAAATGAAGGTCGATTTTTAAGTGAAAATTTTTCGCGAATACAATACTTCCGTTTTTGTAAAAGGGAAGTAAAAATAAGCAACAATTTGGACAAACTCCAAAAACTTCCCACCTTTACGGCCTATGTTTCCTATTTAAATTTAAAAATCATGCACATTCGGCTTTTTCGTGGTAAATAGTTTGCATATTGGACGTTTTTTTTTTTTTTTTTGAGCAATCGCGATTGCTTATTGTTCTCATTTGACTGTTTTTGGCCTTACGCTGATTTTATTTTCCCGCGAGCACCCTCTGCAGCTTCACCGTCGACCGGCCGCCTCACGATGCTGCTCATCTTGCGAAAACCGTGTCCAGGTTGCATCCATATCCTACACACACACGCATACATATACACACCTACACATACACACACCTACACCTACACACACACACACCTACACACACACACACACCACCACACACACACCACCACACACACACACACCTACACATACACACACTCATGCCTGCACAGAGACACAAACACACATGCCTACTACGTACACACACACACACAAACGCCTACACACACACACGAACTCCTACACGCACACGCGCTTACTCGCACAGCACTGCATACACAGCATCACACACATGCATACATACATCACACACACCCACACACATGCGTCTACATACACACGCTCGTGATTGCGAAAAACATAATTTGAATTCAAGATGCCGAAAATTCAAATTAATATAATCTTTTTTTTTTGTTTTGTGGGTGTCTTTGATGGAACGCGTCAAACGTAAATTAGCGTTGTTCTGTAATTCTTCAGCAATCATTTAGCATCTGCTTTCATATCATCTTTTTAGAGTAATTTTTTTGAAAAAAGTTACATTATTTACTACAGATTGTAACAATTTTTATACAGTACATGAACCTCTGTAACGTCATAAAATAAAAACAAAATGGGAAATCTTTTCATTCATGGCGCAGATAAATACTTCTTAAACTTTACCAAAGATTCTAAAACTTGAACGAAAATTCAATTTTTAAAAACAAAAAATCTAAGCGCTCATTTTTTAGGAAATTTTTTCGATAAAACTTACACACACAAAAGTCGGATATTGGTTCATAGCACAGTAAAAAAGGGAAGAATCATTCCGGCAAAATATCTCATCAATGACATTTTGATACATCGCTCATTTGGAAGAATGCCACAATATGAAGAAATGAAATTGCACAGGAGAAGCATTGGAAGTTGAAATCTTCAGGCAATTTGAATTAAGAAAAGTAAGTTTGCTGTGCTCTCCAGTGGTTAATATTCGTACACAAAATCTGTCATTATTATCCAAAGAAGATAATGTTCTTTGAAAGCCTTTAAGCGAAAAAAAAAAAAACAAAAACAAAAACAAAAACGAGCTGATGTGTGCATCACATGACTTCCTTTTACTCCAATTTAGGGTCATTTTCTAATTATTGGCAGTTTTAATGTGATTCAATAGTTTACTCTCTAAATATCACCAACAGCGGCCAAACTAACACCAGATTTAAAAAATAAAAAATAAATAAAAATCGCCAAATTTGTCGCCAAGTTGGCGACAAAACTTGGCGTCCAAAAGACTGGCGATATGTTGCCAAGTGTCCGTCAAATTATAACACCACTTGAGTTTACATCGAAATCAACAATGATTCCCCCACCCCCCCAAAAGGGGCAAAGACCCTTTTAGAAACACCCGAATGCAACCAAAAGAGGAGGTGCACAACTAGACCCCACTAGGAATCTAAGTACCAAATTTCATCTTTCTAGGACATTCCGTTCTTGAATTATGCGACATGCATACACACATACGCACATACATACGTACATACAGACGTCACGTGAAAACTCGTTGTAATTAACTCGGGGATCGTCAAAATGGATATTTCGGGTGTCTGTACGTTCCTAGACATATATCCACGTGTGGTCAGGTTGAAAAATAAACTCAACATTCGTTCGGGGGTGAGCAAAATGGAAATGAAGGCCGATTTTTGAGTAAAATTTTTTTCGCGAATACAATACTTCCTTTTTTGGAAAAAGGAAGTAAAAAGAAAGTTAGAAATTTCGTATTGTGGCACTTTTCTTCCAAATGAGCGATATCACAACTATTGCACATTAAAAAAACGCATTTTTTTCAAAAATAAACTATATCACCATTTTTGCATTTTTACTTACATAAAGAACTTAGAAAGGTTATTTCTTCACAATACTCAGTGTATGAAAAAATTAAATCAAACTCATTATTTACGCTTCTACCGATCTCCAAAGATAGTATTTTGACGTACCATCACAACTTAATTTCCTGCATTTTGTATCATTTTCAGAAATAATAATATTCCAGGACTAGAACGTCAGGTTGAATTCCGAGTGTTGATGAAACTTTTCCATCTAGTATTTTACGAACGCTTATTCCTGCCGCTTCGGAAACGCACTTCTAAACTTTAATAAAGTTGTATGAGCTCGAAAGAAAATATTTCCCTCCTTCCACGAGTTGCTGTCTATTTCCTCAGCCTAATTGAAATTTATCAAAGTTCGAAACACATTATTTAAGAATTCAACATTCTCCGCTTGTTGAGTTAATGCTCTGAGCCATTTGACGGCGAAAGTAGAAATTTCTGCATCTGCTGTCTTCCCTTTTCAAAGCCTTGCTCGCTTAGAAAGTTTGAGACATTTTTGAAGGCGGATTCTGAAATCGTGGCAATCATTTATTGTGAATTAGTACTTGAAATTGCCGTATCTTGAGCGAGCCATTTTGGATCTTTTTAGTCGAACGTAATAACTTCATCATAGTTTGAAACTTCGATATGCATGTAATATTTTGTAATTTTATTTATAGTTTCTGAGACACGTATACACCTGAACTTAATTTGTATGGGAGCTCAGAGGAAACCAGAAGTTGTATATCTATGCAATTATATGTAAATTTTTCGACTGGCAGAATTTGGCTGTTTAAGCATGAAAAGGAGTGATGAAGGCTGTAGAGTTACTGAACTTTTTTTTATCAGAGAAACCCTGACGCATATGATGTGTAGACGCTAAGTTTTCACTTTACTAAAAAAAAGAGGCATTTAAAACCTTTGGTCAAAAATATTGCCTAACCTTTTCGTTGTTATATTTAAAACCATTTGTTCAAAAATATTGCCACCTGATATTGTGTTGGGATGTCAGAACCTTAGACCAGTGTTTTTATTTCCCCCTCATGAATCTCTTATGACAAGATTCCAGTTCAAGAGGCCTTTAACGTACGCACCTAACTATGTGTTTTTTTTTAAATGAAATCACTTTATATACGTTTAAAAGTGCATAAATATGTGCATGAATGTTGTAACAATGAATATTAATAGCATATTGCATGTTTAGAAACATGACACCGAATTGTTATTCAGCTTAAAGCTCCCAATTATTTAAGTGTTTAGGGAACTTGAACTAGTACAAAGAAAACAAGAAAATGCTTTTGATTTCTCGAGGAGCCCCCAACTTTGTTTGCAGAGCCCTGGTTGAAAAACGATGCTTTAGACCACAAAGACGTACCTCGAGATGATAAAATTCTGTTAAAGAACCATGTGACAAGTTGATTTATCGAGACGCGCTTTAGAACCACTGCTATTTCTCACATTTTTTTAAAAAATTAAATGTTGATTTTAAACGAGTTTAATATTAGTACACTTTTCATACGACAAAAATTCAATATGCAAATAATTTCATTTCGTGTTCGGGCACGAGCACACAAGCGATTTTTCTCTTTTTTTAAACGAATAGCTAGTTTCACATTTCGACTGAAAAGTAAGCTTAAATTCTGAACGCATTCAGAACATTGAAAAGAGATCAAATGGAGGGGTGAAGACTTTCATTCGTGTAACTGAAACCCCAAGTCACTGGATAGATTTTAAAGCAAAGCATTGGAAGAAATCAGGTTTCTTTCGCTCGTTTCACGCAAAACGGGCCCAACCATTCATCGTTGTTGAGTCACGAGACTTGGGGTCTTTGGGTCAGCTTTTGCTAAGCCAATGATTGGACTTGCTCTCTGTATTTACTAATTCCTGCTCTTAGATTCAGAAGGACACCTAACGGAACAAGTCACGTGGTAATTAGCAGGAGAAAACGCAAATTTCATACCCTCGGCTGTAAAACGGATGTGCCGAACTTACAAAATGGATAACATATAGTGTTGGGCATTAATCAATTATTTTTTCAATTGCATTGTTAATTGATTAAAAAAGTAATTGCAATTAAACTATTAATTGCACTTTGCAATTAATTTAATTGAATTAATTTACGTTAATCGTTTCTCACAATTAAAATAATTGCAATTAATTTTTTAAACTGTTTTATGAAACAAAACTAACAATTAACTTTATGTATCAATAGGTACAGCGCAAGGTACAGAGTCAAAAGTATTATTCAATTTTGTATTTTCGTTCAATGCTGATTGCTTGCTCGCCGAGTGAACTTGTTTCGTCCAGGCAAGCTTTTTCCACACGTAAATGTTTGTGTTTTAATTATGTGTTTTAAGTTTGTGAAAATCACTGTTTAAGTTTAACCCATAACAACGGAGGTGAGAAAGAAGGACATAACAGGGGACGTGAGGTCTCAGAGACCGCTCTGCTTATTTATTTATTTTTTTAATTAATGTACATAATTAAGATGCATTTCTGAAATTTCTCTCAGATGTTATTTAGACTTTTATAAGTAAAAAAAAAGGAGAAAAATGTTTTTGAATTTTTAATTGAAAAATTTGCTGCAGCCATAAGATTTTTTGAGAAAACTCATATACTGCAGTAAATAATTTATTGCTCGTAATAAAGTTACTGTTGAGCATTGATCTTTTAATAGTTTCTAACATGTGTATTTAAATAGATAATAATATGGTACCTGTCCGGCGTCCACGTCCCAGGTAGACCTGCCGCCTGTATAGTATATTATACAAAACCAGTAATTTTTTTAAGAGTTAGTTTTACGTAAAATTCTCAAGAAAATTGACAATTGTTAATTGTAGCAAACTACAATTATCAATTAATTAATCGTTAATCGTAATTTTCCACAATTACAATTGATCAATTGTTAGTTGTTGTGGTTACGTTTACTAATTAATCAATTGTTAATCTTTAATTGTTCATGCAATTAAAATTTGCCCAACTCTGATTACATAGCATGCTTGTCCATTTCTTTACATCGAAGGCTTCATTTTGCGGTTCAAGTGTATGAAAGAGGTTCAATTCGACTGGTGACTAAGGTCGAAATAAAATTTAAAACATCAGTTTAGTGGGACTGAGGTTTGAACAGGTTGGTAAATACGACAGTCTGACTTACATTTTGGAAGAGGATTGTTCCCAAGTGCGCAGAAGAAAACCTAATGAATTAAATGAACTGAAAACTAATGGTTGACACGTCGTTTATTGTCCCAAACACCTTTTGTTAGATTTCTCAGAATCATAAATCTAAAAACCAATTAGAAATAAGAATAGAAGAAGAACACAAAAGAGAATTTCAATTCATTGAAAGCCTTTATTTTATTCCTTGACTGAATCGATATCTCGAAAACAAAAGATCTACGACAACAAAACTTTCTCGTAATGATCTTAATGATATGCGTTTTTCTCCGTCGCAAGATTCAACTTTTTAGGCTACGGAAAATTGTTTTTGAAAAGAAAAGAACCGAACAATTCCATCCGTTCAATCCGTTCCACGCGATAAAACCGCTTCCTTGCCTCATAAAAACGCATTTCTGCAAGCATATCTCTCCACCTTACAGATCCCAGAAGTTTATTTACTTCGCGTAACTAACGACAGAGAGGGCGCGCTTCATTCTCTACGCCCCACGAGTTTTATTTCTCTCCGATGAAATCCTCTTTTGATAAAGACGAGGGCAATTCATGGTAAGGGATCATTACAGATGCTAATTTTGATCGTTCCTTGGCTGCTGGATTGTGTCCGAGCTGCAGATTGATTGAACGTTTCATCGCGTTTTCTTAGGAGCATGCAGTGAAGAATAGGGAGGAATACTTAGTCTCTTGTGAGTGTGTTTATTTTAACGATGCTGCTAAAACTATTTGGTCCGTAGCTCAGGTTTTGTTGGCTTTGATTTCATAGCTCACAGTCAAGAAAATTCATGGTTGCCATTTTTGGCAACAATATATCACTGGTTTTTGTATGTTTGCGATTTTGCTAATATTGTTACATGAGTTCGCACTCTCAGAAATGCATCGCTCACGTTCGCAGGAAAAAAATATATGTATACGGGACTAAAAAAGACTTAGAGATTCTTTGTTCCTGTATGCGTTAAATTTCCTATGAAGTCTATCTTACCGGTAGCGGAAAGTCCGAACCGAAATTTTAACTTGTGACCCGACACTGTTAAACTATTAGAGGCTTCTTAACATTTTTCTTAAAGTAACTTGCGCCTAAATTTAAAGGCAAGTCTGGTTTGTTCCATGTAACCGATGTGACGCTCACAATTGGTGTAGTGCATGCCCCAATTATCAGAATGCGGAATAGGATTTTTAACTTTTGAAAAAATGTAATTAACTAATAGACTATAGGGATGAATGTAAGTACTACACTGAAAAACATGTGTAATGCGGCTAGTACTACCTACGACAAACAAAACATATGTACTATATGCCATGCTAAGCACAAAATTCGTATCTATATTTTTTGTCAAAATTGAGTTCTTGTCACTAGGTGGTTCTTTATCGCAAGTTTTACCTATATACAATGTTTTATTGTCATTTGTGAATGTTAATATTTTTTAAAAAATTCTAAAAAGGTGGAATCTGGATCAATCCCAGTTTGATCTCAGCTTCAGGTACGACTTTTGCGCTTAGCACGGCAGTATACTAAATCAATAGCTGACAGTTGGGTGCAAAATTTTAAATGATTTAAAAAGAGCCCAACAATGTGCTTAACATATTGAATAAATCTGTTCAATTTACTCACGAATGTGTAGTAGGAAATGATTTTTTTTTTTTTGAGCAATCACGATTGCTTATTGATTTCATTTGACTGTTTTTGGCGTTCCTATGATTTTATTTTCCCATCAGCATCCTCTGCAGCATCACCGGAGACCGACTCCTCACGATGCTGCTCCTATAGCGAAAACAGTCTCCAGGTGGCGTCCATATCCTACACTTACACGCACGTACACACACACCACACAAACACACAGCTACACATACACACACAAACACATACAGACACATATATACACCTACACACATACACAAACACATACATACATACACCTACACACACAAACACATACACAAACACCTACACACATACACACAACTATCCACACACTCACGCCTGCACGCAAACAGAAACACATATGCCTACACACACATACACATCCCCCCACACACAAACACTCATACACACAACTACCCGCACACTCATGCCTACACGCAAACACACATACCCCCACACACATAAATACACACGCCTACATACACACACTCACACTCGTGATTGCGAAAAACATAATTTGAATTCAAGAGGTCTAAATTCAATTTTTTTTTGTAAGGGTCTGAGGTGTAAGGGATGTTTGTAACACATTGAAGTTGCTGTGCACAGACTTACTAATGGGTGTACTATATTAAATATTGCTGACAAACAGACTTACGAAGGACTAGTAAGACGTTGAATAATATTTGCCGCAGACAAAATGATACCTGCAACGCATTGACTAACCTGTGCCCAGACTAAGTAGTGCGTGCAACGATGACTAAGTGAAAATATACAATGAAACGGAAAAAATAGCTTGAAATATCCGAGACATTCAAATCAAGGGAAAAACATCTGTCATTCTAAGAGTCCTTTAGTGTCTGTTATCATTCCAACAGCAAATTCGCGACTCGTCTTCGATCGATTCTTTTTTGCTCCTGCACGCCAGAGCTTAGACAAGCAGACGATTCGTCAGTGTCACCCCCGGAGAGCCAAGCGATAAAAGCGAATCCGTTGAAAAACAAGCGGCTCGAAACAGAAACTAACTAAATAGTCGCCGCCGAAGATAAATGTACCCAATACCGGCTTGGGAATCTTTGCCGCCGTCACTCCTTGGTGGGATCGATTCCGAGGGGTTGGAGAAGTAACGAATGCGCGGTTGAGATTGTCAGACGAAAAACGGTGTTGGAATCGTTTTCTGGAAACATGATGCTTAAAAGCTATTAATGCTATATTCTCTTTTTTTTTTGGAAGATTGAGTTCTTTCCTGATGTGAATAATAAATAGCGCAATGAATGAATGGCGATAATAATTCCATTTTTGAAAAATTTCGCTTCTAAAAATCCCCGAGGAAATGTTCCAGTCCAGACGATATTTCCATTTTGGAATTGCAAGAAAATCTCCAAGAAGACGACCTGTCATTTTCGTTATCTCGTGTCAAGGTCTTCGCAAACGGGTCAGTAGGGGAACCGAGAGAAATGAAACGGTGAAAGTTATGAGACATTTGCTTATATGCCGAAATAAAATGTTATGAAAATATTTCAGGCTTATCCAGTTATAACTGTATCTGGAGAGAAAATCTACTAGTTGAGATGCTTTACTGGTTTTCTTCATTTCTGTAAAGTCCAATACAGTGACTGTTCATCAAGGGCTCTTGTCTTCAAGCTGGCTAAAATTTTAAGGGTACCTTATTGATGCTAAAAGGCAACTGTTGAGACCACAGGCGTTTTGAAATTCGAAAATTTATTTTTTTCACTCCACCTTACTCTGCATCCCCCCCCCCATTTAAAAACAGAAAAGTAAGAAATATGTAAAGTGGGAAAAATAAAATGGATAAATTATGATTATCAATCGACAAATAATAGATACTTTATTTAACTTTTAGGCGTGTCCTTTCGTTTGAAATGCAGATTTTTTTTCTTTCTATCTTATTTCTTTCTGGAAATAATTCAGTGAATGCCGTAGTCTTAATGGAATCTACATAGGGATTCCGCAGTGCAGTCTAGAGTGGATATTTCTTTTCATGTAGGTAAATATTTCAAAATAACTTCTTCAAGTACGAATAAAACTATGTAAAACACAAGTGTATTCTAAACATATGATGTTTGTTAGAAACTTTTGCTTTGCTACTTGCCGTCAAATTCAGTGAGCACGAACAGTATCGCCATTTACTGCAGAAAATAGGCAATGGTTCAATTGACGACATTTTTGCAGGGCAGAGAACATAGATTGGTTTGTAAAACCTTCTTTAAATGTCATTAAAATGCAATTTTTTTCATGTTAGGTTGCAGGCATTCTACACAAAAGTTTGAGGGTTAAAATTAATACTAAAGTTTTTTGCTTTAAAGGCACCGGCTACACTAGTCAACAAAAAAGAACTTTTTATCTGCATATGGCTCTTAAATAGTCGATTCGTACTAATTTTGGGTCGAGAAAAACGAATATGGTAGTGGATTTTTATTTATTAGCTCTTGTTTTCAAGATACATACAAGCCCTTTTGAAAAATATGCACAGCAACCACACATTAATTTAAAGGGAATGTTAAAAAGGGGGAAAAAACCTGTGCAATAGATGTTGATAAATAGGTACTGATTTATTAAACAATTCCTTTTTCGGAAAGTAGTGGTTGTTTTAGATTAAGGTTGTAAGCGCTTCATTTTCGATTGCTTTTTGCACATCAAAGAAGGACCCTCTCCTGTAATAGTTCAGCAGCATTTGGTGAGCATTAACTCAGCCCAAAAACCCTTATATCTGCGTTCCATTGTAAAGATATCATGGTGAAACCTTTCTTATGCTCACTGCACATAGCTTTAGTTTTTAAACAAAATATCCTGGAAAAAGTGAACAAAATAGAGTTTCACACACACATCATTCATAAATGGTCATAGAACTTCCCTAGGGATTCTTTGACCAACTGTTTTTAATTCTCGTCTTCCCTGCTGCTTAAAAATACTTGTAAGGTCCCTCAAAGACTTCGTGGGTGTTTTTCTCTCTCCTCGCATTTTTTTTTTTTTTTTTCCAAAAACAGGGATTTTGCGCGTTATTTGAAGGGTTGTTAATTCTCTCCTTAACCTCAGTTTCAATAAATCTTGGAAATTTCTCTCAAAGATATTGGAAAATTGTCTTTGTTCACAGCTTTCACGAAGTTCTTCATTATTCCCACCAGAATGAGCATGGGTGGCAGTAGAAATGCGTGGATCTACTAGAGGCTGATTTTGGGTATTTCTCTTCCCTGAATTTAAATTTCTTGAAGTATATTTCGCTTTTATGTATGAGATTTTGTATCCAAAACTAGGGTCAAAGTTAAGAAGACAGCCAGTCCCATGGGGGGGGGGGGTTCTATCTGTCAGGAAAAAAAGAGCATTAGTTAAAATTTACTATTCTAGTTGACCCTGTATCTTGAAAACTAGAGTTAATCTCAACTTTTTAGGGTGATTTTCGTGTTTTGCGACGCAAAATATTACAGAAATAGCTATTATTAAACATGATGCATTTTTGTGTTGACCAGTGCTATATCAAATGATTTGCTTACTGTGTGTCCTCCCCTTGAAAAAAAAAGAATAAGTAAGGAAGAATAACATTTTTGAAATCTTATCCATAAATAAAG